>NW_010164317.1:17842-68429 GCF_000695765.1 Mesitornis unicolor | reverse complement strand
ATTCCTGCGAGCAAACCCTTAGTCCTGCTGGAGGCCCTTGGCCTCCACAGGTCCATGCAAACCTGGGGCACGTGCTGCATGCATGCATTTGCAGAAGGAAACTCTTACACATTTAAGTAGCAACAGAACTTTCTTTAAATGGCCTGCAGCAGGCCAAGGAGTAGTATGCTCTGATACGCATTTCCTATAGAAACTGGTGGTCTTAGTATGTTTCTCTGATAGAATGGGTTTTGTTTTGTTCTTCCATTGATTCTTTCCAACTATCTCCAGAGCATCACACCTCTTAACCATCATAATTCATGGCATTCAACCTACAGCTGTAAGAGTCAGTCCTACAGAGGAACATCCAGAAGGGTTTGACCCTCACTTGACTTTGCCCATGGCTACACAGAGATCCTGCAAACAGAAACAGCCACATAACCTCTAACAAGCAAACTGAAATGATACTTGACAAAAGGTTTTCAAGCATGTACCTTCTGTGTGAGTCAACATAAGCAAAGAACTTTGGGAAAAGAAGGGATATTGAGAGCAGATTTCATAGTCCCTCTCTTCTGAATACTGTGCCTGCTTTACCAACTTAGCAGCACTAGTACATGAGCAGAGACTTGCCTATAGCTTTGATGGAGTGTTATTTTATTAGCGTCTCAGAAAACAACATCTGGCTGCATAATTGTCTGTGGGCTGCTTCTTACGGGATTACAGCGACTTGGACGAGCAGGACTGGAGAAAGAGTCAGGATCAGTTTTGATCAGGAAGACAGAAACCTATCCCTTCCAAACAACGCTGGCTTGAGGGGGCAGACCTGGCCACAATATTAAGAAAGAAATCAGTTTAAATAATACCACACAGAGATTAGAAGTACTTTGTTTTGAGCATGGGAGAGGAGGCACAACATCAAAGGAACAGTCAGAGCCTTAAAGGTCAGATGAAAATAGGGCCAAGTCCTGGTGGCAACAAGCTTAGAGATCCTAGCCAGAAAGTTCAGCTTTATAGGCATGAACCTACAAGGCTCGGCAGGATGGACTCATGTTGAGAGCAGAATGTAGCGTCCTAGATTTAGTAAGACACTTTCAACAGAGATAAGTCTAGCTAACAGCAAAAGGAAAACAGAGTGGGGCAGAAGGACTCCCTTGCCATGCGAACAGAAACAACAGGCAACTGGCAAGGAAGTGTATTTTAAGTAAGAAGATGGGTTAGTGAAGGTTTTTTATATGATGGAGAGCAAGCCCTGGCACGATTCCTGCAGAAGGAAGCATGCTTTCATCTGTTAGACCTAACCCTTGAAGAAATGATCCAGCCACTCCCTGGAAAATAAGAACACCAAAAAAACCCCAATGGAGAGCAATGCTGGTACTCAGATCTTGGAGATAGAGGCTCGAATGTCTGTACGTACAAGTGGAGACACACAGTTCTGTTCTGAAGGAGAAAGACCAGATTCAATCAGTGGGGAACACTGTCAGAAGCAGAAGACGAGCAAAACTCAAATGCTTCTTTCTTGCAGTTACCAGCACAGAGTATCAAAATGGCACCAAGTCAAAAGAAGTTCTGTTGCATTCTGGAAGCCTGACTGGCTCCAGCAGCCTTTTCATCTGGTCTTCATTATTCTGTCAGATTTGGATAGTTTTAAAAGTGACAGGAGTTTAAAAAAAAAATTAATAAAATCAGTGTTTGTGCTATGGAATGAGTCATCAGCTGTCCTCTAGCTCTGAACCTAGAGTCTGAGGATACGGTGCAGGTTAGGTTAATGCATCCTGAAGCCTCTTAGTACGGGCCACCCCTGTAGGTCACCTTCAAGCTGACACAGTGGTACCATTACAGCAATGGGAGATTCTTCCTGGAGGTGTGTGCAGCTACTCCTCCTCTCCATCCCCTTCCTGGGGAGAACTTACTGCTAGTGTAAAGAACTATTTAAGAGGACAAACGCAATCTGCAAATGCAAGGAATAGGAGAAAATAACACAGAGCAGGATCTCAAAGCACCACACCAGCCAGCCATGTTCTCAGGGACTGGCTTTGCCTTTGCAAAATGAACCAGTCCTTCCGAGCCACCAGCAACCCCAGCATCCCTTTGTCTAGAGGTGTCCTGGAAGGCTGCTATGGCCATGACTTCAAAACTCATTATACAACACTTTTATTCTTCCCCAGCATGCCTTCCCCATCCCAGGTCTTGAATTCCTATGAGTTAGGAGGCTGACATATACAGTGTACACACATACATAACACAGCTGCCATATACAGTGTAATTCCACAGTAGTCTAAGAACCGTAAGACAGAGAGGTGAGGAGGATACTCTTTTAGTATCCCATGTATTTGAAACTTCACAAGAAATGTTATCACTGACTTTAACACTTCAAAAGAACTATAATTAGAAGAAATCATCCAGCAATGAAAAATCGTTATTAAATCTGCAGCAAGCTATCCACTAGGGTATTTTGTTAAGGCTGGGCTTTCAAAGAGGAGCCTAAAACACTAACAGAATATTGACAGCATTTGTAATGAGGAATCAACACTGAGACTGCACACGAAACCTTAGTAAAAGATAAGGGGCTTTTTCAGGCTGAGCAAGAGCAATTGAGAATAGCTCTTTTCTAGCAATCCCTGCTTGAACTATGAGACTCGATTACCTCTCAGGAAAACTAAACCTCAGGTTTGGCTGCAAAAATTTCAAGTACTTAGACTGATGTTGCGAGTGTCTTCATAGAGGGTTACTATGGGATTTTAACCTTTAAGTTTCGTCACACCCCGCAGAAGAAATAAGAATGCTCAGTAAACGAAGAAAAAGCCAAACTCTGCAATTAATAAGGTTTGCAGCTCTTCTTTAATAAGACAACTGAGTTGTTAATATAATTAACTTCATGCTCACATGGACTGTCAACTCTGCGCCTCTTACTGCCTCCTACTGACAGCAGCGGGTGAAAGAAAGAGCCCTGCATAGTTTCTTTGGAAAACCATGAGAGCAAGTGAGTTGAGTTGAAGTCCACAAAAAGACCGTGAGTAGACTCTAAATCAAAGGCAAGAAGGATCCCAGTTACTCTGTCAGGTGCCATTTCCAAAACTCGACTATTTAAGTGTTTTTACACTCTCCGAATAAGATTTAACACACGGCTCTTCTCTGTTGTTTCAACTTCTTTATGCCAGAGCTCTCCTGAGATAGGGAGAAATGTGCTAAACTGTTAGAGTAGGCAGGAGAGGATCAGCTTGTCACTTAAATAAAGGAGCCTGGGAGGGCGTTTTCCCATCTTCAAACCAAAGGAGTGTGGAAAAATATTAATTTGATTGAACTTCCTGGGCAAGTTGTTACGTCCCCATGCCACTTTCTTGTTATCTGTAAAATAGGGCTAACAGTGTTAGCCCTAGTACTTTACAAAGGAGATGAAGGATTATATAGAACTACGAATAATTCACAAATCCTGGTTGAAAATTGCATGCCGATATTTTCTGCTTATCTGAAAACCTCCAACCTCCCTTCGGCGTCACTAAAAGACTTATTCTAATATATTATTTCATAAAGCCAACATAGGCAGTAAGCGTTTAAGATAATTATTTGCCCACAATCATAGCTTGTCTGCCATTCTCCCTGTTTTCTGAAAGGAATCTATTTTTGAAGGTGACCTGCATTACCGCAGTGTTAATAAAAATGCACTGTGTGTAATCGGTTATTATTTTATCTCTAAGCTTATTCAGTCGTTCAAAAGGTGTAAGCATTCTCAAGGGGAGCATCACGCCAGTAAGAAAAGACTCTTCTTCAGGAAAAACGGGGGTCAAATCTTTCTCCGAAGTACCAAGTCCCTAGTGATACTGATCTATTTAAACGCTGCATAATATATTTCATGTTTAGATTGTTGTAATGTCTTTGTGACATATTTTATGTTTTGTCACAAGAATAACTTATTTTCCTGTCACTGTAGATGCAGGTGCCTTCTGAGATGCCACTGGCCACAGTTCAGGTGAAAATCTCTCTCATGAAAAATAATTATTTAAAAATAATGCTGAGCTGCTGAAAAATAATTTAATTTTCAAGAAAAACTGCCCAACCGTTTTGCATCCTTCTTGTTTTCCTTTCAGTCATGCTCTCTTGATGTATTCCCAGAAAAGTTGAGATTTGTAAACAAAAGCATCTCATTTTTTGATGCTTACACTTAGAAATATAGTGTATGTATGGGATTGTAGGGTTACGGAGAGGACAAAACCCCTGATTTCCAGTATTTCCCAGGAGCAATTTCCTGATGAAATGTAAGTAGCCATGGAAACCGTCTCTTTTGTTTCCTGTACAACAGCCTAAATTTCTAAAAGCTTCCACTCACAAAAAAGGACACCACTTCCTTACCATACCATTGCAGTACCTGACACACAACATCATGAGTTCAGCTGCTCCACTCCAAAACAGACAAAACAGTTGAGTTTCTCACTCTGGAGCAGAATGTTTGGTCAGCAGCAGGGAGAGAAGGTGTCTGACTGACACACAGCTTTCAGCCTGAGCTTGCAAATGGAGTGAGAGCTATTTAGAGGAAGAAATAGAGTATGTAATACCCTGCATTATCTTTTGATTACCTGTAAATAGTAATTACACAGAGCACCTGTGATCCTACTGAATTAAAAAGCCCTGTAAGGTAGGAAATTTGATATGGTATGGATCGAGAATGAAGAGATCTAGGTGAAACTCCTTGGTTAAACTCAGGTATTCTGTGTAAACTTGGGCAAATAATTTCATCTTTCCTTCTTTCCAATTTTCACCGAGAAAATGGGAATCACACATTACAAGAGTTGTGTAAGGATGTATTCAGCATGGCTCATACTTTCATGCCATCTAATGAAAGAAAGATCTACGTCTCATTTCTCAATAATTATCTTTTCCCCTATGATCTACCAGGATGGTGCCAATCTTCTGGGTCACTTTTGTCCTGTGTTGGGGACTAGGGAGGCCACAAGATGAGGCTGCTGTCTGACACCTTCTCCCTGCACAGCACCCTGAATGTGGCAACTGGCCACAAGATTAAAGTACAGCTCTTACAACAAAATTAATTTAGACTGTATCATCTACTGAGATTATTTAATAGATGGCACTTAATGGATTAGTAACAGGGGGAAGTTATGTCTTTTTAGTCTTTATTCCTCGGCCAGGAGTAATTTTTAGTCCTAGTTATAAGTTGTGTTATTTCTGTGCAGGGCATGATTATGTGTTTAACAAGCCCCTGCTGTAAATGAAATCTGCTGATTCCACAGAAAACATCCAGCCAACCATGATTAATACGGTAACAGAGAACACAAAACATTTTAGTTCAACTAGCACATTTACCTTCCATTCTTTTACACAGGTTTTCATATCTATAGGGGAAAATTCTCTTCAAAAAGAGAAAAACATTAAAAAGAAACACAAGGATACGTACACAGGTATGCATTTGAATATTTCTCTGCACGTCGTACAGCTTTGGCCAGGGCGTGATGGACATTTCACAGAGATGACAGCAGAAAAGTGATATTGATCCCAAGGTCACATCGTGACTGGCTTGAACTTTATAAAATACATGAATTCAGTAAAAAAAACCAAGTCTTAAATAACTACTCTGTCTTGCAGTGTCCAATTCAATGCGGGCATCCCTTCTAAAGGGACAGTAGCTAAGACCATAGTTGCACTCTTCCCAGTGAGCTACTACTTTTTGCCCTAAAGGTAAACCACGTGTGATCAGTTCCCCATAGAAACAAGTATCACAACTCATGGGCAGGTACTGAGGTGCTTTGAAGTGCCCCATCTCCATTAATTCCTGGGCAAATACGGAGATTCATATCAATTTAATCTGGCTCCCATTACTTGAAGGCCAGATCTACAGTAGATGAAAGTCTGATCTGGGTCTGGGAAAATCAGGGTGTCTCCTCTGCCTCTATGGTGATTTCCAGTGTGACCTTAGTAAAAGTCACTCATCTTCTCCTGCCTCGGTTTCCTTCTCTACAAGAATAGGACAATGACACTCACCTCCTAGAAGTGTTTTGAAATCTCCTGATGGAAACTGCAAAATGAGAGCACCAAATCTCTTTATCAGTGTCAGCAAAAATAATCCAACTACCCTCTGCAAATAGTTTGGAGAATGGGCCAATAGATTTTCTTCATCTGATTTGATCCCTCCCCAGCAGATTTTATTCTTATCTAAAACTTTCTCTTGAAAATTCCATTTAGTTTTACAACATGCTTGGGAATCCTTTGGAACAGTATATACTCTATAAATGCAAGGTAATACCCAGTCTTTCCAGGCCTCTGCATCTAACTAACATTCATCCAAAAATGTAAACAGATTGAAAATTTTGTCATAAACGCTCTATTTCTTTCCCCAGCGTTCCATAACATTTGAGTGGGGAAGGAAAACAACTGATCTAACTACATTTGCTTATTGATAGGTTACACAGAGCTCAGTAAATCATGAGCATGAGCTGGATGTCAAACACATTTATTGCAAAATTAATTCGGGAATATCCTTACACATTTAGGGCTTTAGGCACCAGGGTATTTGGCTGGGATATACGAACACTGCCCAGTCTAGAACAGAGTCAGTACCAGAAAGCCAATATTCTCAAGTAATATCTGAAATCTTAGGAGAGTCAGAAAGTCTTCTAGCACTTTCTTGGTTTAAGTCACTTGATAACAGCTTCATTTCTAGCACATTCAGATGTCATACAAAGTGTGATTTAACTTTCTGTAATAATCTTTCAAGCGCAGAGTCAATTTTTCCCATTTCTTTAGTGTGTTAACACTGAGGGAACGAATCCTCTCCTTTCCTCTGTGGATGCACACTACATAAGGTTGAAAGCCAGATGAAAAAGGCTGCTTTAAACCGAACCCAATGGCACTTTCAAAGACCCTCAAGTCATTCCAATCCTTGCAAACAGAGTTCCTCCTGCCTTTGGAGAGGAAGTCTGGTTCTCATGAAGGCTCCCATATACAAGCAGGTCTGGAATGTGCTTAACGTCAGTATTTACAAATGCAAAACCAGCAAAATAGTTTCAAATTGCAACTGCAGGAATGGAAAAAACCCCACCCCCTCTCTTAAGCTGACATTCAAAGACTTTTGGGAAGGTAACGTTCTGGCATACCTGTTGAACTAGAATCCAACTCTGTACAATGCTATTTTGGGGGATGGCATATATTAGTGTCCCAGGGCTGCCTGAGAAATCCGAGTAAAAATCACTCTTCTAACAGCCCCTCTGTGGTGTATCTTTCAGTATTACACCTTCTAAGGGTCTTTAACAAATACTGACTCATTAGAGCCCTCACATTTTTCTTGCTGCACTGTCCGCCTGCTTTTTACTGACCATGACCATTTAAGACAACTTTTATTGAAATAGGTTGAGTAATTAGTAGCCATTTCTGTAGCCCACTCACAAGTTTTCTGAATACTGGTGCATATTTAAAGCTACTTTTTTTCATTAATTGGCTTTTCCATCATCCAGTCTTCCCAGGGCTGGAATAGTAGCAAATTCTAGCCCTACTTTCAGGTACCAGTGTCTTAGGGAATGACCTAGATCTTTTGCAATCATTTAGCTTGCTATCATGCACTGCACCATTCAAGCTACTACCCAAACTCTACTTGTGCCACACGTTATATTTCTAAAACCACACGCAATCTGGATTTTCATTTTAGCCCAGGTCTGTCTGGTGTTCATCCTCAGACAAGATAGGTAATTAAACATGCTACTTCTGCTAACATGCTTCTGTTCCACCATCATCACATCTGAACCTTAAATGGTAAAAACAAAGTCAGAGAGTGGCACGCATTGAATAATTGAAAGTGATTTCCCTGCATGGAAAAAAAATAAAACTAGAGAGAACAGCTAATGGGGGTCTCATAGGTTCTGTAAGTCACTCTACATTAAGGCAGGATTACTTTCCCTGATTCCAGGGAACAGGAGGCTGGTTGAAAATATATCCAGATTATGAATCTTACCAGCAGATACGTATTCCCAGAAGCAGCTCAGCAAGCTAGTTACCATGCAAACAAATGGTTTCAAATTAACTGGTGGAAATTCAAAGTTCAATTATTTCAATTTGTTAAAAAGAGTGCGAAAAACCATGTATAGCTGTTCTTTGTCTCTGCTGCTTCTTCCCTACATGCAGACAATGTCTCAGCAAAGCAGCAGTGGTATGATGTAATATTTACTGGAGGGGTACTCTGAACAAAAAGACACTTCCCTGCAAGCCTCTCAAGTCCTCCTGCAGACAAACAACCAGGAACAGTAGGAGATGCTTTCAGCTAGATTGAGATACTATTGCTGTAATAAAGAAATAACAACTGCACACAGCTATTAAAAAAACTCCAACCAAACAAACAGACAGATATCCAGGAAGGTCATGAAACAGCCCAAGTGATTTCAAGGTTTAAGCAAGTTACTTTACCTGGAAGATGAAGATACCTGTAAGCACATCTTCATCAAGTAGTATCGCTACTGGTAGCACTAGTATAAAAAAAATCCAGATTTATCTTGTAAGAATCTAAAATCTGATAGAGCATAAAGCAGATGATCAGTGAATAGCTCTGATACCATTTTCTCTGTTCATATATTGTTCAGTTGAAAAAGGAAGTTGTGAGACCTACTCCCTGTTTCTGCATATCTTGATAATAAAAATGTATTAAAAAAACCCCAAACAACAGCAAATAATCAAAGCCCTAATGTGTTATCCAAAGGCCTAAATTTCTGAAATAGCTGTTGATTTGGGGGCTTAGATTGAGCCATCTGGAAGGGATTTTCTAAAAATTACACCTTTTTTAATGGAGCCTGGCAGACACGCTTAAAAAAAGTCTAGATCCTTGTCTGTGTGGCCAGGTTTTTCAGCATTGTAGTATATTGAGGGCTGTTTGCTAAAAGTTTCTGGAAGGGGAAGGTTAGAAGTTTGCTTGCTTGTAGATAAAATGAAAAACCTTCTGAAGGTCACTGAGAACTCCATCCCAGTCAGCTCCAAGAGCAGAGAGGGGCCCGTCCTCCTGATAGCTCGCCTGGTGTGGAAGATCTAACTCCAGCATTTCAAAACTGTAGCTGTGCTGCCTGTGACAGATACACCCAGAAAGAAAGATAAGATTTCAATCACAGACTTTTATCCAGTGATGCACTAATGATTCCTTTTCAAGTTAAACATGAAGAGGCTGGAATATTCCATATTCCTGATGCAGTAATTTTGGGGAGGATGAGACAGGGTGTGGTGCTCGATACAAATAAGAGAACTAGAGGTACACATTTGACAGCTGCTACAGGATACGAAAGGCTGGATCCACAACCCATAACAAATAAAAAGCTGTGCTGCAAAGGACACCTATGCCATGTTTTATTTTAATCCTTAGTCAACTTGATGGAGATTTTTAAAATTAATTTTTTCAACCCATGCTCTTCAGATACGTAACAGCACAGAAATGAATACTGCCGCAATAAATTTGGAGCAAGAACCCATTCTGGATTTATTGTGTACTGAGCAGCAGTTTTACAAAGCATTGCTAGGCCACATTATATGAACTTTTGCTATTCTAAAGGTATCAAGTCTTCGGTAATGCTTCACATCCTGACTTTTGCAGACAAAATTTGGAACAGCTACTTGTTAGAAGGCATCATCAGATTGTCCTAAGACACAAAGACATCATCTGAGACTTCAGTGGAACCAACCCTGCTCTGCTATGAGGAAATCGAGAGTTTCTTCAAATGATGCCACCGTCAGTTCTCAGTTTGAACTCTCCGTGTATTTTTCTTTGAATGTTTGATCTCTCTGGTTTACCACTGGATCACTTTCCTGCCCTAGTGACATTCCCTAGAAGAGAATCAGAGAGAAGAACTACCCCTCAGGATTTTTATTAATTTATCTGTTTCACAGAAGCACAGAATGGTGGGGGTTGGAAGGGACCTCTGAAGATCACCTAGGCCAACCCCCCTGCTACAGCAAGATCACCTAGAGAAGAACCCATCCAGGCAGGTTTTGAACGACACTTTGAATGGTTTCAGGACACTTGCAAGAAAGGCTGCAGGTTTATCAGTAGTGACCGAGGATCTCAGGAAAACTGCAGGTCAGAAGTCAGCCTCTCCATGTCTTCATATCTCATCTGAATTCTGCTCCAGTGCTTCTGTTGAAGTCTCTGGCACAAAATTTTGTATCCCTGGAAATGGTTCAGCCACATTTCAAGAGCATTTTTCAATCTGTCTCTTCTTCATAGTTTTAGCTATAAGCTGACTTTGACCATTACCATTTTCTTTCAAGCTGTCTTTTCATCACTGTCTTCACTGCAGTCTGACAGCTATTTTGCTTCAGTGCCCTGAAGAATCTTACCCCGTAGTGACCCCTGTACTTAAACTCAGTTCCTGCTTCTACTTTCACTCATGAATATTTAACTGCTGAAGTTTACACCTGCTGGATCTCATTTTCTGTCATTAAGATCATTCAGGTTTACTGTGGAGGAAAGAAAATAAAGGACTTTGTGATGTCAAATAATTCTCTGAAAAGAGTCTCCTCACAGATCTAGTCCCGTCATACTCCTTTTAACCTCTGTTTCCACCATCAGGTCATGCTTTGAAGATCCCTTTACTCAGCTGCCACCTCTTCCCAGAGCACAGGCCCTTGGCTAAACCTTTTCTGAGTATTCCTATCCAAAATAAAATAAAGAGAAAACTCCCTTAGAGAGCCACTGTCTGGACAAGAGTTAAACTCAGAGACGGTTCTATGAACTCAGCACTGAATTTATGATCATTTCATTCCTTGCACCAAAGTGAAAATGAGATTGGAGGGACCAGCAGCACTTTCCAATATCTACACAAGATATAGAAATAACGTCAGACTAAAGACCAATTTCTTCTCTTTGAAAGGTTTTCCAGTCTGCAGTCCAGTTAGTGTTCTAGAAGTTGACAGGCTTCAATACCACCACTCAGTTGAGGAAAACCATATACATCTATCTGTGTATATATATATATGATGTTTAGGGTTGAATCAGAAAAAGCACTTAATCCTTAAGAACTGATGAAAGACTGGTGTGATAAGTTCTGCTTTGGCACTGGTGATGCAATCCTGTCAAGCCCTGCTTCCCTCTGTACAGCTCCTTTAACCACAGAATTACAGCCTCATTTAGGATGGAAGGAATCTAAGGAGATTACTTGCTCCAACCCTGCTCAATTAAGGGAAAGGGAAAAGGGAAAAGGGAAAAGGGAAAAGGGAAGTGGAAAAAAGGAAAGGGAGAAAGAGGAGAAGGAGAAGGAACCCACAGAGCTGGTAAAGAATCTGATTTACCATGCTGCAGTGGTCCATGGCCTTAGGCCTTGACTGCAAGAGCTGACAGTTCCATTTCTAAACGTTATCCATTCCTTTGTAGCTTTCCAATATAAACCCCTTCAATAGCCACAACTCTGGATAATTACTCTGTTAACAAACTAAATCATTCCACTGTTATGCTCCTTATTTCAGAATACCAACCTCCATGGGGAGCTATTTAGGTCAGAAAAATCTTTTCAACTTGCTGTTCAACCACGCCTGATTTGCAGCACGTTTTTGTGAAGATCCACTGATAATCTCTCTCCATTACAAAACTGGGCATTCATCCTGTGTTTTCTGCTTCCTAAAGCAGCTGGTCCACAGAAAGAACCTTCCTCTTAGCCCATGACAGCTCATTTACTTTCAAAAGTTTTGATGATGAATCCTTATTGAAAGTTTTTTGGAAATCCATCTCATGCAGCACAAACCAGACCACCCTTCGTCTCACAGTTATTGATTCCATCAAAGAACTCTAATGGATTTGTGAAATATGACTTCCTCCTACAAAAACAGTGTTGTCTCTTCTCCTGTACATTTATCTAGGTGTCTATCAGTTCTCTTTATTACAGTTTTCTACCATTTTGTCCACGAGAAAAGTCAGACTTGCTGGTCTGTAGTTACTCACGTTTCTCCCAGACCCTTTTTAAAAGGAAAAAAATCCTTGTTGTGGCTTTATATTTCCTACTTTCCATTCTTTGCAACCGCTGCAGAGTTAATTTCACTTCTCTGGAAACCCTTAATGCAGAATTTTGGTTGCTTTGATAGGGTAATGCTTCAGTTCTTTGATACAGGAGAAGAAATAACACAGCAATTCGTGCATTCTCACAACTGTTTATGGCAAGTCTGGCACTAACAGAAACCTTTTTATTGTTGCTAATAAGACAACTGGAATTCTGGCTAAAATCTCAACTCTTTCTCCCATGACGTTGCAGAAGAGGTTAGGTTGGTGCCAGTTCCTGCAGGCTAATGGCAGCAAATGGAGCATGCCATTGCTTTCTCACTTGCAGAGGAAATAAAAAGTAGAGTCAGTTTGATCCTTTACCGATGATTAAACAGAGTACGTTTTGGTTGAACTCTAGCTATGATAAAATGACATTATTTACTTAGTAAAATTGTGCCGATTTTACACTGAAAGGTAGAAGGGTTGAGAAAATCAGAATCTGAAAGTTTTGTAACTATTATAATTGTAAAACACATCACAGTTCTAACTACATACAGATCCTTTGTCTCAAGAGACTTTTCCTTCAGTTTTCAACAACTGGGGACATACTCTCTTATTTGCCGGTATTCAGACATAGGAATAAAGCAAACGAGCTGTAAAACAGAACTTTCCATGCTACAGCTTCTGCAGATTAGCAATGTTTGTTCCAAAATTGAATTACAGCCTATTAATAAAACAATAAACGGTTTAAAACTACTTAAATTTTTAAAATTGTACAAATTGTTTAAAATTAACACTTTCTTTCCATAACATAAATCTGGTTATGTGACCTATATTTAGATTCAGGGATAAAAACCAGATTATGCAGGTTCTAAATAATGTACTTTGCTTTCAAATCCTGATTCTTATTTCCTTGCTTATGATTGAACTAGAAGAATCATATTACTGTTTGCAGTATATATTTCACTAAAGCAAACCATAAAGTATATTCAGATTGTGCATTTTAGTCAGGGAACAAACTTGAGGAAAAACTCATTACCTGCTGATAGCTTTAAAGTCCTTGTCTGGTAAAGGCAGAGTGTTGATTTATAAAATGTAGGAAACCTGAGTGGTGTATCTGAGTATTCAAATACAAGCAGTATACACAGTGTTGTAATGAAAAAAAGAATCACATTGCCAGACAGATCTATAGGCTGTATTATTAAACATAAGTACGGATAGAGACGTCTTGGGAAAATAAGGACATATTTCCAGATTAAATTTACCAGATGCAGTGTGATTTCACAACAGAAACATTAGATAGAAACAGTGGGGTTACCTTAATAGACCATACGGTCGCCATCTAATGTCCCCATAAACCCTGGAATACAAAACTGACCTGTAAAACATAAAGGCATGAAATAATGCCCCCTGCTTTCCTGTTCTTACAAGAATTTAGTCCAAATCACTACTTCTTACTTCTACGACTATACTATTGACTTCAGTGAAATTACTTGCATCAACAACCAGAAAGGTATCGGAAACCTAGGACCTCGTGTCCTTTTCTCAGTCTGCCTCCTACAGACCCATACGTTATCTTGCCAAACCAAACCATTCTGAATGGCATAATAATTTTCAATATATGTCAAGGCAAGTGTGAACACGGAGAGAAAAGGTGGCTTTTTAACTTCACTATTCACGTTACAGCACAGAAAGGATAGGTGCCAATGGAATTAGCTTCAGTCACCAACTGCTGATTAGTAGGAAAATAACTGCTATGAAATATGTTGGGGAAAATGGAAGCAGCTCTCCTCATCCTAGCTCTACTTTCAGCTTTTCCATTACTGTAGAGGAAAAGTCCTGGATTCCAGCACTGTGTTGAGACCTGGTAACTAATACCTTCTTATAAAAAAAGGATTTATAGCATTTTTACAGATTCTTGCACAACAAAGCCTAATCTGAAAACTTCAGACTTTAAAACAAAAATGAGATGGTACAGTGTTAGCCTTTAGTTGGTCATCAAAGCTATGGCCCCACTCTGCTATCACCATCAGAAGCAATCCGTGTCAGAAGTTTGGTTTTTCCTTTATTTGGATAAGTACCATACTCAAATTATCACCTGAAGGTCACAGAAGAAGCCATCAACAAGGAACTGAGCTGGATCAAATACTTTATATATATAAAAAAAAGTCACAACTTCTTGCCTGTTTGAGAGATGGAGGACCAATGAATACTGATGTGTTTCAGGACACAGCGAAGAGCTGCAAGCCAAGACACATGAGCTGTGCAATGCTGCAAAGTGTCTGAGCACTCTAAAATATTTTCATATTCCAGAGGTTGGAATGGGCTGTGAATTTATGTTTTTTGTTGCTATGGTAATTTGTATTGTCAGAGTTTTAATAACCTCATCAAAAAGATGCATTCAAGAGCAATGTGGCACCTCTACATAATTTAACACCGAGCCATTCATAGCTTGTGGTACCATTTGAAACACTGCACAAGGAAATTAAAAACAAATAGAAATAAATCACCACAATACTGAAACCAATAAATATTTAGGCTGAAAAGGTGAGCAGCCAGTGGAAAGAAAAAAATATTTCCAGAGAAATGATTGAAGCCTCTAACACAATTGTTCTCCTACCACCAGCAAGGTTAGCCAACAGCAGCTGCAATTAGACCAGGACTGTGGTTTGGTTTGCTTATGTGTGCACCTCTGTGTGCACGAAGAGCCATTCCAACAGCTTTTCAAAAATCAGATTTATTAGTCTTGAATTCAAGTATACATGTTGCTAAAATTTAGTTAAAACAGGTTAAATATACAGGCTACAACCTACAGAGTATCAGGACTACTACACATGACAAATTCTTTTTGAGTTCAACTTCATTAATGGCAGTGGCATTTCATCAGGGTGTAACCTGGTCCTGTATCTAAATCTCCTCAGTGTCCTAATACACTATCAAATGACTCGTATCATTTATTTGGTAGCTTTACATGCTGTTTATGCATCATTTGCAGGAAGCGATAATTATGTTTCAGCTCTTTAGTTTATTTTTCTGCTTGAATTTTATTGCATTTTAATAGTTTTTCTCTCTTTAGTACCTAAATAAGGGAGGGGAAAGGGACTTTAATAAATAATTATTTTTCTATCACTGTTACAGTATATGTGAAAATGGCAGCATCTTTGACTTCCTTAGGTTTTTAAGCTGCATTAAGAGAGCTCAAGTTATAAAATACTAAACACCGTGTAATAACCTAACTGAAGCAAAAAAAAGCCTTCTGCCAAATAAGTATAGTGTAAACTTGAATTAATGTCAATGTCTGACAGATGCACCAAGTGTTACAACACAGAGTTCCCCTCCAAATGCCTAGTTTTCCTCTGGACTGATTCTTTGCATCTTGTTCCAGCATGTATTCTAGCCTTCCTTCAGCTCCAAACATATGATAGCTGTTATTGTAGTACATAAGCATGGCTTTAGTCTTACTGAAAACAAGACAACAAACATTTATTTATTGTCCTAGCTTTCACTTGCAGCTAGTATATATAGAACTGGTACTGATCCTTCTGGCTTTATATTGCTGCTGAGTAAGAGAGAAGAACAACTCAGAAGGCAAGTGCTTCAAGGCATGAACACACGTTGGCTTTTCCAGGGAATGGACAACACGTTCAGTGGATTTGCAGAAAACCTTGTAACAGAGAGCTCCAAAGAGACTGGTGAAAAATCCTGCAGGAAATCAAATATCTCTTAACACTGTGATGTTGGCGTTGGTGGTGAAGCCAAACCAAGAAAGTATGGCATAGGTAGAAGCTCCTACATCAGCAAAGGTGTCTCTTAACAAAACCAGCTTCCTCCCTGCTGCTAGAGCTGTTCTGATCACCAGATTGTTTCTTTCTCAGGAAAAGGAAGAGGTCACAACCTGAAATGCCTCATAAATGAACTTTTGATTTTGGATCTGTCTCACCACTTGAGACAAACCATCATCCTAAGTAACCCAGGCCTGCGCTATGGCACCAGAGTAAGAGCATTTACTGCTTTCCAGTCCCCAGGGGGTTGAAATTCTCCCTCAGTGCAAGGAGCTAGAAAGGCATATTCACTGTGAATATTTTAATAGTCTTGAATACTCTAAACAGTAATCAGAGGTTCCCCAGGTGCACAATTCTAAATGAATCTTATATTAAGCTTTTATTTTTAGAGAAATATAATGATCAGAATTCAGAATAGCACAGTTACAGTTGTCACTTCATTTCAAGGGACTGCAAAACCAACCAGACTTAAAACATTTAAGGTTAATTAAGGAAAACAAAAAAGATTTATACTGTATAAAGAAGCCTAGTGTAAAAGTTGTGAATTGCCACAAGATAACAAGTGATCTAATTTCTTTGATGACCTTGTGATGTGAGTGGGCGTGGAAAGGCAGAAATATACAGGATAAATAGCACAAAAGGTTTATACTAGGTGGAGTTTGCCAAGAAACTTCCATTTATATCAATGGTGTCATCACCTATGGAAGAATAAGCAGGATTTGAATATCACAGGAGGACACAAAAAGAACTAGAGGTCATGCCATCAACTCTTCAGCACTGGCAGAGCAGGATTTTCTGAGCCTTGCTGCAACAACAGTTCTTGATCACCAGGAACCGTTCAGATATCCCTGATGTTTCAAGTCACTACCTATTCTTTTCCAGCTGTATGTTCAAATCTGCAAGTGTTAGAATAACACTTTTATTGCAGCCACAAAATTACTTTATCTTCCCTTGTTTGCAGTTTTCAGGTATTTACCACCACTAGGTCCTCCATATTAAAAACTACTACTATATATATATATATAATTTACTCTCTTTTCACCTACTGTTGCCACCAGCAGAGACAAAGGCTCTTTCTGTACCTCTCTAAAGCAGATAATCTCTTCCTGTTAGCAGAGAGTGCAGTTGCTTAGGAGATTGTAAGGCCCTCTAAGAATTTTAGTAGCTGTAATGTGGGATGTTATTGTATCAAAGCAAGTTTTAGCATCAAGAGAATAATCACAACTCAATTCCTCTTTAAAACACTGGTTTGTTTCTTTGTTTCAGCTCATAATTAGTGTGTGTGTAAAGCCTTAGCAAGAAGACTTTTCAGATACCTGTTCAGAAATATTGAGAACTCAACTCAGTGCAAGCTGTTTGAGAAGGCAGGCAGCTCTGTACTTAAGTGCCCAACCTGGGACCAGGCTGCATCTGCTCTGATTCAGTGAGCAACCAAAGCATACAAAAGAGGGAGTCAATCAGAAAACTCTTCCCTCTTCCCAAAAATCTCTTTCAACAAAAGCGTTTCTTTCTTTACCTGAAAAAATGTTGCCTACCCAAATAGAAAAGCCCTGCACTTTTATAAACTGCATCCCAGATAGCCAGAGACTAGGCCAGTCAATATAACATTCACCAAAACTCAGTGATACTGCAGCAAAGTGTGCTCCTGTCACCTATGTACTTCTTTAGCTCATTTCATACAGGTGCTTGGAAGAAGACCACCAATCACACAAAATACTGACTGAGGAAAGATTTGGTCAAATGGTTTTCATAGTTCCCTTATTTTCACAGTCTCCCAAGAGCTTTTCAGGATTCAGATAAGAGACCTCATGTCCATCTCTGCTTGCTCTTGAGTAAAACCAAACATCATTTCTACAAATACTAGAGATGCAGACACTTTGTAGGTCTGTTGTCAGCCTCTCTTTCACAAATATTTTAAGATTAAGGTGCATGGTAATCACTCCAAACTGGAAAAGAATCGCTGTTTGGTGTGCAGAAACACAGCTGTCAGCCTCAGACGACATTTGGAGATGACTTTTTTCCTTTGTAAGACAACATTTTCATGTCTCAGTCTGGAATAGGAACGTAGCCATGTATATATTTGGACTAGGGATTGGGTCACTGGTCCCCTTGTGTTTGAAAACAGGGGCTGGGAAGTGATAGAATAATGATGACTGTTGTCCTGTTGTCATCCATTTCCCATGGTAATGGCCTCCCTGTCCTAGGAGGGATCAATGAGTTGTGTCACACTGGCGCAGGCAGTGATGGTAGAGGCAAAGATGGGAATATTTGACTCTGATTCATGATTCTGTCCTGGGCATGGTCCCTATATGATTTGAGAAAAGTGCTGCCCTTTACCATGGTAAACTGAAAAAACTTAAACCTTCAGTTCTCTCACATTGAGACAAGACATGTCTGTAATCCAGAGGTTTTGTTGTTCATTTTTACAAGCCATATTCCAGTCATAAACAAAGCCAGAGTTTTCTGAAGAAAATGAAGTCCTATGAATAGCTCTGTCCAATTATTAAAAAAATTCTTTGAAAATTTTGCTTACAGACATGAAAGGGAAATTTGACTTTCAGAACATCACATTTGGGGGGAACAATGAATTCCTTTTTCAAAGTGAAATGTCACCGAAGTTTTCAACAGAGGCTATCACAGCAAGTACAGCAATTTATTCAACATTCCAGAAACTGCCAAGGCAGAATTGATGATAACATGACCAAGTTTGCAATTCAATTTGTTTCTGTACTTTTCATTTTTTAATTAAATCTTGATAGTTGTAGGACAGGACTACTTTTCTGTATCACAAGTGAACAAAATAAATTCAGATGCTCTTTTACCCTTTTTCTTCTCCTGGTGCCCACAGGACTTATTACAGAAGAACCACATGTGCTGCATTTGATGAGAAAATGAAGTGTATAGTACAAAGTGTCTCCTGTGAAATGATGGGAACAGATATTATTCTCTTTATCATCTGACATCTAGCCAATTAGCAGCAGAAGACTGCAGGAGCTGATCAATTAGGTCCCGCAACCTGCTTAAAGTTAAAAGGAAATTCAAAAAAGAATGTAAAGGGGAGCGCTGATTTTCTCTACAGCAATGAAGTTATCATGCCATTAGCTACAGTAACTGAAGACCGTTTTCCTTAAATCTGGTCAAAAATAAGTTGAAGGAATTCTCACAGAAAAAAACCCCTTAGTTTCTGCAAAAACCCATAATCAAAAAACTTCCACTGGAAATGCACAACTTTCTTTAAGTTAATTTGGAAACTAAATATTTCAACTTGCAACAAAAGTTTCATTGCTGGTTGAAGTATTACATTGCATTCTAGAAGCATCTTTTCAACAGCTCCATTTTTTAAGGCTGTGAAAATCTTCAACATTGCCTGCCACAAATTTATAACTTTGTCCATCGGAATACGCACACAAAACATTCCAGAGGGCTGCTGAAAAGTGTCATATGCTCATTAAGTCACTTTTGCAAAAGTGAATCTCCTAAGTACAGTAATTAGATCACTGAAGACTTTTCATACTCATACTACATTATGTTGCATTGAAGTTAATCTTTGCACTGACACCTGACTTGCTACAGTATCTGCAGAACCAAAATTATAAAAGAATGAACACCATAATGCGCTCCTAATTGTTGTGCTAAGCCTTAATACAAGATGGGGTCAGAGAGACAAGGAGCTTAATTGATTTTGTTCCAGGAAACAAAGACAGCATGCAAAGAATCTGCTGCTATGATATCAGTGGGAACAGTCATTAAAAGCTTATTAGTGGGAGAGGTCCAGGCAATAAGACACAAACACAGAACATTAAAGGAAATAAAGTTTGCCCAACAAGAGCAGCATGGTTTTATTTTCCTCACTGAAGTTTCTTCTATATGATTAAGATAATTACCACACTGTAAATGTGAAACTTAAGAGCCTATTCAGCAGGCAAAGATAGGCATTTAATGACTGCAATGAAGCAGCAACATCTAAGACTAAGACAGGGCTGGGACACAAGTGAACTCTGGGAAAGTTCAGTTCTGGAGTCTGCACAACTCTTCCTTAATTCTGAGTGCAGATAGGCATACGCATCCTTTTGGAAACTGTAGCAAAAACCCATTAAGAGATCAGACCGTGCCTACTCCCCCATGAGCATGAAGGAATGATGACATTCCTCTTCTCATGACAGGTAAGTTGCAATTGAAGGATGCAGAGCAATGGGGAACGTTGAGCTAGCAGCAACTCTACAGCATAAAGGAAGTCTCCTATACCCCCTAACAGAGAGGAAATTCAGAAACCTATTGAAAGTTTAATGGTATATTTATCAACACAGCAGAGGAAGGAAATAATTTACCTTCCACCTAAAATGGAAACAAAGACACAACGGTATCACAGATGGGATTACAACTTGTGATGTTGCTCCAGTGGCACAGCTGTAGGAATTTTCTGTAGTTAACACTGATGAATACATAGACTCAAGAGAGGGCTTGGTCTGTCTTCCCAAAATCCAGGGCAACTGAAATTGCATCCTGTTTTCTTGAGTCTCATTCATCATGCTGAAAGTATATTTGCAATCTGTATTTGAATAATAACAAGCATTTCATGTTGTAAAATCATATCAGTGCTATGATAACAGAATCACAGAATGATCCAGACGACCTTTTGGAAAGGCAGTAGTTTAGCATGGTCACACTCACGAAAAAGCACCAAAAATTACACCCAGATACAACAGACACAGAGCAGCTTTCCCTCCCGAGTCATGTGCAAACACTAAGTGAAATCCAGCCTTGCTTGGGTGTTTATGGAAAGGATTATTAACATTGATTATAAACTCAGCTAATCAAACTACTGTGGCTATGGGGTTATTTCAATTTGCAAAGCTGTATTATGTCGTATATCATAATCAGTGCCTAATTGCAAGCCCTCCCATCCCTCCGCCCCTCCCCATGAAACAAAGATCGCAAGTCTGGAGCTTATTTGTAAGCTAGAAGTGTTACAAAATATATCCAAGGGAGGAAATAATCTTGTGGCATTTCCTATAGGACTGCACCCTGGTATTCCCATTCTCTCCTCCCCACATCAGCTACCAAACATAGCAGTTAAAAAAGAAAGGGTTCAACCCCAGTCATGTGGGCTTTTAAAGAGTGTGTAGTGCCTTACTTCTTCCTGAGTTGTCATCTTGGTTTTTCCTCAAATTGCTGAGCAGTTTGGTCTCTGAAGACAATTTGCAAGTGGTTCTTCCTCCTTAGGTTCTCAAAAGCACAAGGTGCTGAGCAACTTCTGCCTCTCAATCCAAAAATGAAAAATAAAGCCATTCACCATTCACAGCCATGAAAAACACCTTTACATGACTCCTACTCTGTTAAACACCTTTTACTTCTCACTTTATGACCGGAGGGACCCAGTGACCTCCAGCTCTTTGACCCCCACCTCTGCCAGCCCAGCCTTGGTTATAGCATGGCTAAATTTACAACTCCATGTCCCCCAAAGCATGGCCACAGCTTCCCTGCCCACAGAGGGCATGGGGCCAGCTAACCCTGGGGACAGAAGTGGGAGTGCAGACCCACTCCCAATGGCTGTGGCTAGAAAGGGTCTTGACTCTTGAACACAGAAACTGCAAATATTCAAATTACAGAAAACCCCCACACATGTATTGTGGGAGCATGGTTTGCACAAAGCTGAACAGTTTTAAAATCCCACCTTATAATTATATGCAGCGTCTTCCAGTTACTATCCAAAACAAATTTCTCCTACTGTAAATGCCTGGCACAATCCCAAGGAGACAAATGATGAATGTTTACTGCCTTTGGACAATAAATACAACTAAGAGCCTAACCAGACACAGCAGTTCTGTGTAAGAGTACGGGGAAAATTTAAGACAAAGTAGCTTATCTACATGCTTAGTGTGACAAGAGAAATATGTTTATTGTTTACCAGCAATGTGACTCTTCATATTTAACAATTTTTGATTTTGGATAGTACTTATTCTCACGATTGTTACTCTGGGCTTTAATGAGAAGGTTTGTTTCCAGTGCTAAATACTTGGCTACTGTCACTCAGAGAAATGCTCTACTCTTTTAACAGTTTATACTCTTTAAACAGTCAGATTAGAAAGGAAGGTAGCATCTCGGAAAGAGGTAATATCTTTCTGACGACCAAGTATTAAGAGCAGACAAGCGGTATTTCAGTCAAATAATTTGAAGCTAGTCCCTAAAATTAATAATATATCGGCAGAGTCAGTGCCTGTGGTGAGGTTATTGGAGGTCTTTGTTTAAAAAGCACTTATTGTTTAATATATCCTTCAGGGTAAAGCAATGTGCCAGGAATTCATAAGCCACACTCTCTCTTTTCAAGTGGCCTCCTTTCAAGATCGGCTGCAGCACCAGAGCCAGAGAGGGAAGAATAATAGATCGCAGAATCCCTGCGGAATACGGGTTTCAGAGAACACGCAGATGAGAAGGGGCTTGCATGCTCCCAGCTCTGGGAGGCCTGATATCAAGAGAATACAGCTTTCTTATTAAAATAAAAATGCAGTGAATTTATTAGGACCCCAGCAGATAGTGAAGTTATTCACTGAAGGAAGACTAGACAGCAGAATGAACACGCTGACTGAATGATTGGCAGAGTGGAAGGGAAAGCACAGAAACCAAGAAAAGCCAAAATATGAACAAAGTAACGGACCTGCGTCTGCACTGCTGTGTTTGCCAGTTCTGTCCTTGCTGAGTTTTTAAAGGGTAAGGATGTGATGGCATGGGGAAGATCACAGCATGAAGATGTACTCAAATGAACAACTCAATGAAAATAAAATAAACTTCAGACCAGAGCTGTAAAAATAAACAGAAGTGAAGAAGGGAGAGGCTACGTTCTGGTTAATGCACTAAGATTCAGGACACTGGAGTTCAGCTCTGTGTTCTGCTGTGGATTTTTCCTGTAGTAACAAGAAACTGAAGATCCTTGAAATGCAGTAAATGGGGAGACTTCCCCTATTTCTGGTGGCAGTAAGGAGTAAATCTTCACTCTCCTGGAAGGACTTAAGATCTTCTAAAGCCTGCAGTGGACTCTATAAGGGCACTTCCCAAAGGCAGTTCAGCAAATGTCCAAGAATGGCAATAAAGTTGTTTGTTATTGAGAAGTAAACCGAGGCACAAAGCTGTCAAGAAACTTATACAAAGTCATGAACAGATGATCTTTAAGGTCCCTTCCAACCTAAGCCATTCTATGATTCTACACCAATCCATTACTCCTGGACAAAACAAGACTGTTAAAAACAGAGTTTTAAAAGATCAGACACAAATTACAAGAATGGCAATTACCACTTTTATATTAGAGGCCTGTAGCATATGGTCCAAAAAACCCCAAACAACCCATTCCAGACTTAAAATATTTAGATCGAGGAATAAACTTTAAAGGGAATAGATAGGAGAAATGGTTTCTAGCAAAGCAGGGTGGTGTAACTCTGTCTGTAGAAATTACATGTCATCTTGCAACAGTCATGAAAACAAGAGTCATCTCTTGTAAATATGTCTGCCTTTGTCAGCCTGCCCACCTCTTGCTATGCGCTCCAAAAACATGTGCTCCCCACACATTTCCACTCCAACAGTAAGAAAGCATCTTGGTTTTGGTCATATATAATTTTCTCTTCATATTACACCTTTACAATGTATAGTGACAGACGCTGCTGCACCAGCCCAGCAATCTTGTCAACTTACAACTGACAAGGCAACCCATCAGTATCATTTCTGACCCCTGCAAATCACCACTGTGATTATTGTCCCACCAATCTTATGCGGGAAGGAAGAATTATGCACATGACAGGAAACAGGAGGCAGGAAACAGCTGTCTGCACTGGCCATGCTGAATCACATCAGATAGTTCAGGGAGGCCACTGAAGAATTAAATCCAAGTGTAACATGCTGGTCTTACTAAAATCAAAATAAAAATGTGAGTATCTTCAGGGAATTCAGGTTTTATCGAGTTCTCTTTCTCCTCATCCCACACCTTAACATATTTTCCTACCTAGAATATTTTAACTGTTTGACACAGTGAGAA
Source organism: Mesitornis unicolor (assembly GCF_000695765.1). Taxonomy (NCBI): domain Eukaryota; kingdom Metazoa; phylum Chordata; class Aves; order Mesitornithiformes; family Mesitornithidae; genus Mesitornis; species Mesitornis unicolor. Next base: position 44,698 of record NW_010164317.1, on the reverse strand, counting down.
AAGTCCGATCTGGCAAGATCTTAACTCTTCTATTTCCAGTCTGAACATAAATCTGGTATCAGATTGATACCTGCCTGATATAAAATAGAAATAGAGAAGGCAAATGCTCTGCTAAGTAGACCAGATGACGATACTCTTGCTCCTATGCAAATTACCTTATTCCAAGAGTAGCTCCATGGAGGTTATACATAGCTCTTCGTGGACTGAGGTGCTGTTTGAAGGTGGTGAAAGATTCACAGTTCTCACCTAAAATAAAATACACAGCATTTTACTACAATGATGTCTGCTTTGGGAGCGCAAAGACTTCACACATTTCAGTTCATTCTGTAGCCAGAAAATAAGGATTCCACGTCTCTTTCTGCATATCTAGACTCATATGCCCAGATGCTTTTGCAGACGTAAAGATAACCAGCAGAGAGATATGATGTATCAAGTGTTTTCAGAAAGAAAAAGAATTCAAAAATAATACTGCGGGAAAAAAACCCCATCTTTGTGAATGGTATTGGAATAAAATTACTATGATCTCTGTGGCTGTGATGCTGATGTCTCCATGTAAAATGAGAATAGTAGGGGTTTTTTCTCTTCTTTAAAAGTTACTGGTATTGAAGAAAATCTGGCCCAGTCTGTATGCAAACTATGAGATCTGGTTCTTTCTGCTTGTTAAAGAAACCTACTGTTGAAAATTTATGTATGTTCTTTATTTCAAAAGCTTCTGAAATATTTCACCTGCCAAAATGATACCACACATTTGAAATATGGTTACCTTGAAAACAGAAGCCGACAGTGGAAACAGAAGAAATACTACCAAACTGTGATCAAATGAAAAACGTGTGTTGTTTCAAAAGCATTCCACACAGGCCACGTAACTCTTTCCATACAAAATAGACGGTTTGTCAAAAATCTTTTACCGGTAAAAGCAAGCGTCTACTGATACAAACTAAACAAACCGAAAGACAACACATTTTGAAGCTTACAAATAGTGAGCAAGTGAAACGCATCTGAATGAAAAGAACATGGGACCTTGAATAAGAAACTCCTTAACCCTCATCCTGGCATTGACACTGATGTTTTAACCAGCCATAACCACCCCAGCAGACCTAGCAGAGTCTACACTCTCCCAAGGATCAGATGTCTGTGTAGTACCATTCTGATGCCTTTACTGAGCATCAGTAATATTTTACTCCATTAATTTTATCGACCTATGAAACAAAGTGAATAATCTGGCAGGCAATAGTATCAGGATCTGACTCTGAACTATTCTGATCCAAAACTTATGGTGGAAAGACTCACACCGATGTCAAGACGCTGTGTATTGAGCTTTATGTTTAACTGACTTTTTGAAGATGTAAAGCTGTATGTAAATTCTAAATAGGGCTATTAATTTGTGTGTTTTCAATTTTAAAAATACCCTATTGACAGAAAAAACTTACAAATAGCTGCAGTTCCAAACAAATGGAAACCAGGTGTAGACCACAATGCAAAGAAAACCTAGATAAGCTAATCTACAGAACTTGCAGATAGCTGGATGCACAACTTGCACTGGAAAGTTAATTGAACAGGTAAGCCACCTTCCATGAGAAACAGATTAAGCAATAAATTCAAGCATCATCAATCTAAAATTACGCACTTAAAATTGCTTCTTCTCTTGTTTCTGCATTTCGCTGTGTTGGATCATTAGTTTTTATTAAAATATGACAATGCTGTTGAGTATGCCACTAACCAGCTTTTACCAGAGAAGGAAATAAGAGACAGAAGAACCATAAACTTATCCTGCTGAATGTGATCTGGCCATAAATACAATTATACATCCTGATGGCCTGACTTGACTTTGTATGCTATGTAGCTAGAGAAGAGGGAGCAAGAAATCACATCCAAGCAACCTCAGAAAATTTGAAACAATTATTTGAATGCAGCAGGAAAGCAACTGAAAAGGCAAGTGTAGGAAATCCTCTGATTCGGGAGAGAGAGGGGGTGTCAGACATTTTTGATACCACATTGCATTATTTTTATCATAAGGATGGGTTCAGTTTTAATTAGAAAACCTGATTTGGAAAAATGCTTATACCATCAACAAATAGCTCTTTCATTTTGCTGGTGCTCAGAACTTTAACAGGTGGTTAACTAACTCATTATTTCATGCGGGCTTTTTACCTACCTTTGTTTCTAAAGGCAGAAAAAAAGTCTTTATTGTTACATGGGTTTTGGTAATGCAGCAGCTGCTGTTTATGCTGATTCTTGCTTACTTGCAAATAGACCTGTGTTTATTTTGTGCCACGCCAGCTGTCAACAAAGACATTTGAAGAATAATTTCCATACTCAAAAGAAAGGCTCTGCTCCCTCTTCCTATTGCTCATTTCTTTCTTCTGCATTCAGACACGACGTGTGTTCATCTGGGAAAGTGTCTAACGGTAAGTTAAGAGAGGAGCTGAACCTGAAACGCCTGATGGTCCCATGGGTTTCCATCGATTACCCTGAATATATACACAGGGTATATATTATGAACTCCTCCTGACTCTGTCAGTATTCTGAACTTGTTCTCCAAAACACAGTGCTCTCCAAAACGCTGCCAAGGACACCATGACAGTTACATTCTCAAGTGGAAATGCCCAACTGCTGCAAGATTAACTGACTTGCAAGCTTTGGTGCTTGCCTGTGTTTGAGACGAGTCACTCTGTGCAGCCTTATCCAAAACTTGCAAGTGCAGCCACACTACACAGAGTGTCACTGTATTTGGATGACGCTTAGAGAACTACTTGCCTGTGTTTGAGACGAGTCACTCTGTGCAGCCTTATCCAAAACTTGCAAGTGCAGCCACACTACACAGAGTGTCACTGTATTGTGGCTCAGAGAACTACAGAGAGGGACAGCAGGCTGAGACCTAGCCCTGATTTTATCACCAACCAACTGCTCCTGTAAACAACTTCTTTTATCAATTACCAATATTTTCTTAGTAGGTTCCCACTGGTGGAACTGAGACTGAAAGTCTGAATCATGACTTCTTCAGCGTCTAAATCTTAGACCTTTCACTAACTCGGTTTTCCCTCCAGCCATGCCGCAGCACTATTTCTCCAAAGTATCCAAAATAGCTGGTATTTCCTTCTGAGATTTGAAGCTGATAGTATCTTATTCCTTAAGTCAGTGCATTATTACCTATTAGCATTTAGCACATTTAGTATTAAAATCAGTAGAACCCCTGAGGACAAATCACTTTAAAATCAGTCATTCAGGGACTCCTAGGCCTGATCAACAGAGCTCCTTTATCCCCTGTAGATTCTATAGGGAAAAATGCATTTCCTGTTCCCAAAGAAACCGATGCATATGAAACGCCTATTGAGCAAGATGGAGAAGTACTCATTTATTGCTCATACCTCACCAGCCAAGGCATGGAGAGCAGATACCGCTGCCAGCTCCTACTCAACATACACCTGCACTGGGTGCTTGTGCCAAAGTGTCCATGGCTGAGGGGGCTGCAGGGGCCTCTGTGAGGAGAGGCCGGGGGTGGGCCCCGCCCACAGACGGTTTCAGCCAGGTGCAGCCGTTTCCAGCCGGTTCCAACAGCCCCACAGCAGGGCATGGCTGAGCCCCTCAGCAAGAATGGGGGGTCTCAGGGAAAGCACAGTTAAGAAAGGGCTAAACCTGCGCAGACTGAGGAAAAAAAGTGAGAGGAACAGCCCTGAAAGCACACAGGGCAGAGGAGGAAGAGGAGCTGCAGGCTCTGGGGCACAGTCCCCTGCAGCCATGATGGAGAGAGCACAGGGGAGTAGGGGAAGGGTGCAAAGAGAAGGGAGCAGCAGAGAGGAGCTTTTAGGGACTGACCACCACTCCCTGCTCCCTGTAATTTTTAAGTGATTTCCCTGTCTTTATGTTAAGCCAGGTGATTTTTCATCTTCCTCCCATCCTGTTGAGGAGGGGGAGTGAGAATGTGATTTGGCAGCTGGTCAGGGTCACCACTACACCCAAAATGCAGCTGCACCGTTTTTGGTTTATGATTGTGGTATGAACTTGCTATCATACAAGAGAATTGTTTCCTTATTTTCTATAATGATTTTATGAGCACACTCTTCCTCGGCTTTCACCCTGAAGTAGCAGTTCTTCCCATGATATGGGTGAATATGTTCTCTGAGAGATTGCACCCGTGGAGTACGTGGAGTTGGAACTGTTGTGCTACTTTATACACCATCCATGGCCAAAATAAGCGTGTGCCTCCTACAGACTTACCAATGCTTCCTCACAACACTTCTGTCTGGCACAGTGAGATGAAACAACTCATCCTAGGTCAGACTGAAAGTCTATGGCAAACCAGGAACTCAGCCGAGAGCATTTACGTCTGAGTTGGTTACAATAATCACCAAACCATCTTTAATTGTTTCATTATGTGCCATAGCAGGCCAGAACACTGGGGACAACAACCATTTCATTGTTCTGGAACAGAATCGTAGCAACTATTTGTAGCCAAATGACACAAGAGTATGTTGTCACCACTGCATCTCATTCAGAAACGCCTGAAATCGGCATTCACGTATTGCCAAGTCTTTGCTGGCCATGGATACTCACATTTATAAATCTAAGCAGGCAGAAGAACATGCCAGTACAAGTTGGTGATTTCTTCTTTTTCTGCTACAATTACTTCCCAGCCAGCAGACATGAAGAGCATCACTGAATCTATTCTCACTCAGTGCACTCCATATGTTGCCGAGGACTCAATCAAAGATGATGCCAACAGAAATACAGAGCTGCACTACTGTGATATATTTTATCCTACCACTGGCTGTCTAAAAGTCAGTAATTCAGGTTCAGTTAGAAGAAATGTTCCCCTAAAAAGCAAATAGTCCAGTTGCAATTAATTAATTTACATAGAGAGTTTGATTCATCCTTCACTTTTCTCTGTATTCAGAGATTGTTTTGAGCTTTCTTTTATGAGTAAGCTGTGTTTATAATAACATTTTACTTGTACAGATCTTTGCTTGAAGAAGGTGATGTATAAATGTTATATGACATTGCTGCAGAAGTCAAACCCATAACATTTATATATATAAGGTGTTAATCAGTTGAAGGAACTGGTCCCAACTGGTTCTTCTCTGAAAAGCTTCTATTAGCTAAAACATTTACATGAGGTATGTTTTACACAGGGGAAGAAAGGAAAGGATCTACGCCCATTCCATGTCTCCTCACTGCACCCAGGAGTATGCTGGGCAAAAAACCATGGACACGTCTTTCTAATCATGGCTTTGTACCGTGGTTGCCTCTCAAACTGGTTAAGCAGAGAGGAAGGAGGAAAAAGCAAATAAGAAGTGAGGATATGAAAAGGAGACATGAAAGGGAAGAAATAAGCCTAGCACATGGAAATATGTGTGCAAGCTCTCTTCTGTCTTTCAGTCAATGAGGGCTTATTTCCATAGCTGAGCCCTGGTAGGGAGAAGTGCGGGTAAATCAGTACGAAGTGAACTACCAGAGTAGGAAAAAGGTACAAGATACGGTCCCAGTTGGATATACTTATGTTAAATCCCCATTTCAGAGCTCTAGTGTGCCTTGAACTGAATGGCTTTCAGTAGGCAGGAGACTCCATGGGCTGAGGCTTCTTCAGATCCTGCAGCTATCAGCCAGTCTCGCTGCTTCCAGGCCCACAGTTAGCAGATACTCTTTGAAGCCACCAGAAGTATGTCAAGAATTACAAGCTACCAGCACATACATATCCAGGCTTCAGATCTGAACTCTATTTTTGGGGACATGTTCTGAATTTCCATGTGGCAAGCGAGAGAGAGAAAAGTGGGCGGAGGAGGGAGTGCAGGAAAGCAGAGATGCTCTGTAAAAATTGCCTCACCCTGTCTCTGAGAGTGGCTGATATGTTGTCAAGGGGTAAACAGGAATACCAGCTTTCCGTTTAAATGTCTTCAAGTGTTTTTCTTTAGTAACTCATCATTCCTTGGAGAAAAAAGCTTCTATAGCAATAATTCATAGTGGTAAGTCTAACAGTGAAAAATGCTGTTGGAATTATCAAAAATAATAAAAGTCCTGCTGTGCTACTGGGTCACAGTATCTGTGTCAGCTGGGAGGAAATGCTCACAGAACTGGGCAAGAAACAGCTTCTGCTGGTCTGTGAGGCGTTCTGCTATGAAGCAGCTCTCAAATGAGGAGCAACTGGGCTCCAAAGTGGGATCTAATGAGCAATGTACCTTGGTTTATGAAGGATCTCTGGACAGTGATGCTACTGTGTGCACTGTCCAGCAGGACACATGTGTCACCACAGGTACTGCCAGCAGGGCCTGTCCAGGATCCCTTGTCTAGGGACCCAGTCAGCATTAGGAAAGCTAAACATGCATCTAAAATCTTTCCAAATGGAAGTGCTCAGCATCCTAACTTGCAATTAAACCTGACAAAGCTGCCACTGAAATCTGAGTTTGTGGTGCTAAGCTTTTGCTCTCCAGCCTTCACAGATCAGCAAATGAAGGAGCCCAAGTTTTGCTCATATTTATTTAAATGAACTTAGATGTGTACATGCAATGCCTGGCCATGTGCACCACTACAGTGACAGGGTGAACAAATTAGGCCTGTGTTGCTTGCATACTTCTGAATGTCCGTTTGGCTTTGAGGACAATTAAGTGCATCAGGGTTGAGGGATGCCTGATGAATTTTCAACATTTCGTTTAAAACAGTAAATGTTTTCTCAGAAAATATTTCATGAAAGATGCATTTGTTTCTGGCCTTCTCTATTCCCCTAAGAAACTCTGCAGACTGATTCTGTGAGCATGAAGGCTCTGGCTTAGAAAATAGAGGTGATGCAGTCCTGAAGTGTGCTTTCATTTGACAGGTTAGTTTTTGGAAGGAGTTCCCACATGCTATTAACTACATGCATTAGCTGCAAATGAAGTCATGAATAAATTATCGTGAATAAACACAGACATCCAAAGTCAGCCACAGCAATAAAGTAATAATAATGAAACTATGAAAGAAACACTGCCTTTTTCTAAGAGGTAATGCTAACACACAAGTTGGGAGGGTGGAAATCGATGCATCAGAACAGAAAAGGTTAGATATTTTCGCTAAAAGTTAACTAGCTGTTAAAAATTTGTCTAATGGTAAGCAAGCTTCAAACTTCTCAGCAGAAGTTGTTTACATAGGATCTGCATACACCAAATTTATACATATTGGCAGACTACAGGCAGGCAGAGAACTGTGGAGGCACTCACATAGATCCAGTATCCTGAGAAAAATCTTGCGAGGGCACTCAGATATATATCGACAGTATTGGAAATACAGAAGCTAAGCTGTATATTCTTGAATTATGTAGCTGGTCTTTTTCCTACAGTTATCAAATGCAATCAAATTTTAAAGATCTATAAATCCTCCTATATGTGCTCCACCTAGTCACTGGTTTTGGCCAGGAATAAATGTATTGGAAAAATACAATCTATGTATCTCATAGTGATTTGATCTGAGAAATCCAGAGTTGGCCACTGCTGAACAGAGTGCTGGTCTGACACGCTGTGCTCTGTCTCATTAGGACATCCCTTAAAGGATTTGAAGATGGATTTGAATCCAGCAAAGGTGGAAAAGCATATCAAAAAGAATTAAGCCAAAAGAGATCTTCATTACAGAATACTTTACATCATAGCACAGGAGCTGATGAGAAACCAGCACATAAGCACATAGATATTTGGAAAATCTAACCTCTATTGGAATTGGTGGAGTCACCTGGACTGGATTTAAACACCAAAATGCTCCAGTAGATCAGGGCCCTATTCCCATTCCTCCTCCCTGCATTCACCCTGCCTTACAATGCACTTTGGCTCAGCTTCTGGCTGAGATGCTGGCTGCGCAATGTGCCAAGCGATGCATGCATCTATCTGAAGTCAGGATCGAGTCCTGAGAATCTGTCTGTTGCTTCCAATTAGTGGTTATACAATGTGACAAGAAAGAAAAAAACACTGTGGAACTGTGAGCTCCTTTTTGTCGTTGTCTAGAGACGGGATCAGAAGAGAAGCTTCAGGCAGAACATCTGTAATGTGGACAGACAGATGTTTGCAGTTGCAGCTCTATGCTTTATCTTTTTCAGAAGTTAACATATATTCATGGAATTTCTTTCCCCTTCATGGCAAAAAAAGAGGTAATCCTCCCTTTAAAGCAGTTCAATCTTCTGCTTTACTGTAAATGGGTAGGTGGGTGAGATTTATTTGTTAAACACTGCCATAAATATTTAGCAGAGCAGGGCTCGGTTGAGAAGAGGACATCTAAACAGATTGCTGGTGAGCTAACCCTTGGAGATTTTCCAGATTTCTCTCTCCTCCTCCCAATTTTTTTTTTTCCTCCTTTACAGCGAAACTAAACAAACATTCAAAAGGAAGTGCATGACTGGAACAAAAAAACCCCATAAATAATTCAAAAGAAAATTAATAGGATTCAAGATACCACTTTCTGATTATCGGCATGGCTGCTACTTTTTTATTTATTTTTTTTTTACAGTAGCATTATGCACTGTACCAGCTGGTTGCTAATCAGTCGATGTCTTTCACATTTTTGAAACTCCTTGGAAACACATCCCCATCAAACAGCTTTGAAGTCCAATTTTAATTTAGATGCAAACTATCCCAAAAGTACTGATAGTCTAAAAAGCGCCTCTGGCAGTCTATAATTATAATGCAATAGAGCTGTCAGATCTGATTAGAGTGTCGTTTCAGTAACTCGGCCCATGCAGCACTGTTTAGCCTCACATGATCATTCAAACATTCCTCCCTACCACTCAATACTCACCCAGCACTTGGCTATGTAATAGATAGGGCTTTATTTACTTGTTGGTTTTCAATCATCCAGACTCTCCAGACCATTGGAATGATAAAGTTGTGCAGAAAAGCATCCTCCAATCTCCTTATCGTAGAGATATCCCCGATGCAGTGTTTCATCTGCAAGAGATTCACAGCACACGGCTTAAAACAATCTACTGGTATTATGGCTTAATAAAAGAGCAATACTGTATCACAATGCCAGGGCTTGAGGAATATTACTGTAGCTGAAAAGACCCATTCCAACTCAAATAAATAACATTTGGAGGATAAAAATAACTCTCTTAAGAAGGATTTCTGTGCTTCTGAATCCACCATGCATCCCCTATGCAAGTGCAGTGCCTTCAGCTGACCAGTGGGGTTACCCCAGACAGGTACCTGCACCAGGGCTATTTAACTGATATTTGCAGTTCTTGCTGCTTTCAGTACACACCATGAGCAGTGAAAACAGAGAAGGTGAACTGCAGAAAACAGAGGCAGCTTACACAGCCAATCTGACTTGAGATACTCAAAGTAAAAGCAGAAAGAACCTCTCTTGGCCTTCAGCTTTCATCAGACTCCCTTACACTCTGCTCCAGGAAGGGCGCTGGGGAGATGCACTGCCAAGTTTGAGAGTGGTATTAGGAATATGTGAAAAAAACCCAACCCAAAACTCTCCCAGGCAGAAAGGCAACACCAAATACAAGGCATACTCATTTCTATCTGTCTGAGGGGTTTATTTTGTGAACTGCCCTGTGCTGTTTCTCTGCTCCAGGCCCAGGGCCAGCACTCTGCCTCCCCACTCTCCCTGTGCATTCATTCTTTCCCCCTATTCTTGGAATCCTCTATCGGAAACAGACCCTGCATGTAATGTCTGAAAAGAAGGAGCTTTTAACATCTTGGGACATGCATTTCCTTCAGCTCCATTGTCTCAGTTATATAAAGAGATGAAGAGAATCTGGCAATGCTTGGGATTTGGCAATGTTGGCTAACATTTCCCTTCTTGATTCTGTCTCTTCTAGATGCTTTTCAGAAGCAAAGACAGAAAAGATGACAATTCAGACAGCCCAAGTGCTGTGATTCATACAAACCATGTGAGTTCTCCCTACACAAGCTTTTCCTCTTGTTCACCTATAAAATAAGATCTCATTATAGTCTGAAACTCTTATTAATAACCAGATCTGAAGGTCAGCAGTCTCATTGATTCTAGTACCCAGAAAAAGTCTAACTTTCCATCCCTTTTACTGTGGGCCTCAAACACATCGATAGTCTTTTGGGTCTGTTCAGGGTCAAACAGAAAAATAAGCCTATTAATACAGCAGGGTTTAAAAATATTTGAAGAGCTAATTCAGCAGAGTTTATATCTCTTGTGTAGACTTCACTGGAGCCAGCATTCTTCACCCCACATTCAGTCACTCTGAATAACAGACAGGGCACTTTACTCAGCCATAAAAGAATTGCAAGCAGAGATGAATCTCATCCTTTCTTTTTTCAGACAGCTAGCAAGCCACCAGCCTCCCATTTTCAACCTAACTACTGAAGACAGCTTAATGAGGCTCAGGGAAGATCACCTTGAATGTTAGCCAACGGCCCACTGTCACAGGAAAAGTTTCTTGTGTCAAAAACTGTATAACCCTTGAATAAATCTCTTTGATTCTGCTTACAGTGGGGCTCTGCTCATTCTTGCTCCTTCAGCTCTCACAGTGGGAGGTGTGAATGTGTGTGGGATGCTTACGGTGAGGAAGACAAGGTTATCATATTAAAATCTTAGTGGTAATCATTAATTTAGGAGAAGCTATAGTGAGTAGTGAAGAACGAAGCGTTTAGAGACAGACTCTCATTCATTTGTAAGTCTGTAAGAGACAGACAACACTGAATAAAAAGCCCTTCAAGTGTGTATGGACGCTCAGCTTGCTGCTAGCTTGTGAAACTTTCCCATGTTGGCTTGTGGGCATCATGTGCGTGCACAAGTATGCATCTCTTCACGGCACCTCCAGCTTGAGAAAGAGCCTATTACAAGAAGAAATGAAGAGCAAATAAAACCCATGTAATTGCAAGAAAGTGTATTTTCACACAAGCAAGGAATATATTAACATTTCGCTCTCCACAATAATGCAGTAATATACTGGAATCTGAATTCTTGAAAAACTATTGCTAATGCTGACCTTAAAACGGCCCAGAAATAACTTCAAAGGTCTTAGTATGATTGTTCAAATATACCTTCAGAATTTTCTGCCTGCCATTAATCAGACTTTTCTTATTAATAACTTTTTATCTCTCAAACATTTTTCCTATAAAACCATGATTATAATTAGGCAATGGAGGTGCTTTGACCACTGCTTAATATATGGAGCACAAATGTCTCATTTCCACCCTAAACTTCCTCATGTGGCTGCTGCACTCGCCTGCCACCCTTTCATTCCTTTTCAGAGGGAAATCTTTCTTGCTGCATGCTTGCACAGCACCTGCCAAACTGGGATTCAAGTGTAACCAGAATAAACTTTCTGGTCTCGTTATATTAACTGGTCTTAATATGAGAACCACAGCATTAAAGGAGCATACAGAAAAGCAGTCTGCATAAGAAAAAATGGGCCTTTTCTTTTTTCTTAACAAATCGTGCAAGTTTTCTCATTTCTCTTATGGATTAGGAATAAACTTAGTCAAGAGAAAACATCTGTCCAAATGGTGAGGAGGGAGAGAAAGCCGTACGCCTGAAAGAACTGCTGCTTAGGAATAAGACAAGAAAATCTAGAGGGCTGGCTTGGGATTTAGTTCTCTGGAGGGGAAAAAAAGGGAAAAAAATCACTGCAATCTGTTCATGTATGGGAGAGGGACAGAGGAAAAGACAAGAGGGCATAGCTAGAGGAACATCTGCAGAAGTAATCTTCTAGAATAACAAGCAGCATACACTGGTTTAGGACAGACATCTGTGCTATACGCAGTAGAAATAACCACAGCGGTGTAAGCAGCTTCCCTTCCTCCCAGTACTGGCGTAGGAAAGAGGTGGGAAGGACACATGACAGACTGAAATCAAATGAGGGACAGATACTCCATTAAATGGCACAACATCCATTTCCTTCTATGCGCTCCGTCTAAAGGCAGTGCTAATAGAGGAAGCTGTAGGCAGGCAAATTACCTGTCAGATGCTGGAGGCTGCTAATGAAGAAAGATTCATAAAGCACGGGAAAACGCAGCCAATAAAACATCACTGAATGCAAAATAAATGAGAAGACTTGGCAGAGGTGTGTAGCCCTTCTTTTAGTGTGGAAACAGAGGACTTGGAACAGCAGATGGAATAGATATAGCCCTGATATGGTGAATAGCCCCATATAATTCAGTTACTCTGCTCCTAGGTTTATAGAACATGGTATTCTCAGAGAAGTGGTGACTACAGTTACTTGCTATAGGTGTGTACTGCCATGCAGGAGGATTAGATGGGAGTTCTAGCTTTACCACAACTGTGGACACCTTGTTTTAATTGTGCAGATCACTTGGATTCCCACAGCGCTCTCTCCAAGCCGGGTGTTTGAGTTGTCTCAGCTACCTGCGTAAGATGAATGATACCTCTTGAAATAAGTAGGATAAATCATCCCCTAGAAGTCCCCTTCTCTCTACTGCATACAGAGGGAGTCTAGCTTATTTACAGCAGACGTCTATTTTTCATACGTCTCAAGCTACGTGAGATAAGCCTCACCATTTTTCTACATTTTTCCTGAGTATCTGTCAGCAAACTGGGAAAAACATTTCCAGTCACACTGTTGCACTATGAAGACATCATCCATTACCGTTTCAGAGGCAGTCACACACAACTGTACTAAAACCAGCTCTGTAAGAATATAAACAGATTTTTTAGAAGGCAGAAGGTGGTTGTTTGGGGTTTTTTTAAAATTTAATTGTGGTCTAGGTTTCAATGTTAGTTTTATTTTTCCTGTCTAAAAGAAATTAAAGGTGCACTGTGAACTGCAGTTCTAAAGGGAGTTCTATAGAATATCAAAGGCAACGCTACAAAGCGACTTTTTATTTGGATGTTTTTGAAAAAAAACCCAAAAACAAAGGAAAAGGATTTTGGTTTACATTGCAATAGGCTCAATTCTGTGAAGCTTGACAGGAGTAGCACTGAAACACTCATCAGTCATGCTCCGTTTCTATATTGGGCAGATGAAAAAGTTTGGAGCTTCACAGACACTGCACTTCTAAACAGAGGAGTCTTATGTCTGGAAACGCAGATTTGACAGAGTTGAAGTGGTTCACAAACAGATATCGATCTCTTGGATTTGTAGATAAAAATTAGTGGAATAAGGTTGAAACATTCGTTTGTCTTGAAGTCTGAAATAAATGTTTTAGGTAGCTATGACTTTCAGATTATATACCAAATGATACCTGTCAAACAGATACAACTGAAATATGTCTGAAAGACCAAAATTAAGTATTTCAGCAAAGTTAATTATAAGATCTCTGAGACTTCAAAGAAATTTTCCCACTATTTTTTTCCCTTTGGAACAAATGAAGTAATAGCTGATACTTCTGCAAGGAGCTCAAATCCCATTTCAGAGCCAGCTCCACTCAAGGTATCAGTACAACCAGGTCCCCTGCTGTACCTGCACATGTACAATACACATATACCATATAAATACACCACACACTACACATAATAGCTGCACAAGGGGCACACCTTGAAGGGTTATCAGAGTGAAGACATTGCACATTTCAGGGGCTGGTTTCCTGTGCTCCTCAGCTACCTTAACATTCAGTTATGTGTGTATGAGCAAGACACAGTACCAGAAAGCCATTTAAAGATGGTGATGATTTGAAGGCATCTAAGCTTGAGTTATTCAGATTTCTAGGGAATTATCTGTTATTTCACCACTGCAAATTATTATGGTATTATGCAAGCAATTCTTAATGCTACTTTTCCACATTAAATCCACCGCTTCTCAGGAGGTCTCAGCCACCAGGTGCTATTTTGATTTAAAATGTACACAGGAGAGATTGAAATGAGTAGAGTATATTATCTCTGCATGCGTTTGTCACTGACAAAATGTATTAATTGCACATGGAAATCAATGCAAAGCAGGGCAGCTTTCAACCAAGCCATGGAATTAAATACAGGGGCTATCAGATCTGATAATCCCTTATTGAATCAAACACATTGCCAAGGTCACCAAAAACAAGCAGTCTGTGAAATATAGCAGAGAATAGTAAATCACATGCACAACATATACTTTATAGAACTTGACATTAAGTATAACTACCATATTATTATAAATAAGATGTATTTTCCACCAGATATTGGCAATGTTGAGGAAGGAGAGGATGCTTCTGTGGGACACAAGAAACTAAAGCTCAGCTCTTGGCTGAGCCTCAGGATTTGTGCAAATTACCTCATTCTTCTCTCCTTTGGTTCTGTATTTGGAACTAACCCTAAACCAAGATATTTACCTCCTCCGTGGAGCTATTCCACTTGGAGAGCTCTTTGCATTGAATTTCAGGATCTGAACGACATGTGTCACCAAAAAGGGCTCTTTCACTAATGCAACTGTCACCACCAAACGCCAGTGGTTAACACTGAGTAAAGATTTTAAACATAAAACTTTGGATGGTAAGCAACTGCCCATTAAAGAAAATATTAGGTTGCTCAAATTGAGCATCACTCACACATTTCAATGCAGCACGCAGCAGTTTAGACAAGCACTGATGGTGTCATCACTAAATATTCTCTCCAATTTGCTCTTTGGCTGTTTACTGCAACTTCCTTCCTCTTCTCTTGTTTCTTCAGGTAGCCATCACATTCCTCACTTGAACCCACTGGCAAGACTGGAATGACACAACTGCACACATCAGAATGAAAAGGATATTTGCAGACATCATCTCACATACTCATGAGTACACGCTGTTCCTTTTCCTCACCCTTTATTCATCCCGTCTCTTTGGATTTGTAAGGTCTTTGGGTCTGGGATTGATTTTTGTCCTTTGTCTAACAAAACAGGACCTAGAGGGAAATAGCCTTCTGTGTGCTACATTTCACAGTACTGTGATATTAGGACTCATAGGCAGCTGATTATAAAGTCCATACCATACTTAAAACAATGCACTAATTTATTACTTTTAAAGCAATGCCCAGCTATCCCTTTGGTAATTCTGGCTGTTGCATTCTCAAGAGTTCCTTTGATTCATTATCCCACTATGTTACTAAAATCATGAATTATGTGTCGGTACATTGCATTTAACATAGTATACACAGGGGCAAGTACATCTGCTAGCTATTAATCAAATATTCACTAACAAAGCTTGATTAACAGCATTTTACATATTTACAGCAAGAATGAAAAGCATAATAGAGCTCCACTGAAGTTAGATGATAATAAATTATTAAAATGCATTTATCTGTGCACTGATTAGTGTGTGGGATAGACAGAACTGCAGGTACAGTTTTGTTCATCACACAATACCATTTACTTATGGAAACAGATCAGATTTATTTAACACATCATTTTCAGCTTCTGGGGGGAAAAAAAAGCCCCAAAAAGCTGTGTACAGCTGGGTACACTGTGAGTCAAATTTAAAGCAGGTTTCCTCACATGTAATTTCCACGTCTGCCAATCTACTGGCTCAAGCGTTCAAATCAACTGTATCACTGACGTGTCGTGTAGAGCCTGACACGTGCACACCCCAATGCCGAAGTTTGTTGTGATTTTGGGTAACTACCTTAAAGCTGTCCAGTCTTCAGCAGCTACCCTAGGAGGGGAGATTTGTCAAGTAAGCACAAAAAAATCTGAGGCCTTTTAAATGGATATGTAAGAGCTTCTTTCTGGTAGGAGTCAGAATTACAAAACCATATTCTTATATTTCATATCTGGAGAGAAGGCCAGGAGCATTTTCTTTTTACTGAAGCTGAACTGATTTGCACAGAGCTAAGCATAATTTTCTTACAGAGGCCCAGCTCCCAGCTATGACAAGGGATTAATAGTCTGGAGCCTGTTTACCCCGCTGAATCCTACTCAAGTCAGTGAGAAGTCTGAGGGTTTCCAGGCAGCAGAATTGGTCTCCGTCATTAATTATTGGCAGTTTCTTTAACTAGACTTCAGAGAAAATCACTTTTTTTTCCTAAATTGCCTTTTTATTGATTTTCAACAAAACAGTATCACAGAAAGCAAACACGGACTATAAATGAGAGCTTAAACATGCAGTGCACATACTGTTGAACAGGGGAGAAAAATATAGTATGTTAATAAACCCAGCTAAAAGAATACAAACCAGAAAGTAAATAAACAGATGCCGGAATTACAGGAGATCAGAATTTGAGTTCAGGGAGAAGAAATTAGGGTTTGCATTACAGAAAATTACAGTACAAGGAAAAATATTACAGGAAAAATATTTGCAGCTGGTGTAAATCAATATTGACTCTGTTAATTTACTCTAGCTGAGAATCCGTCCATGCATACTTATGTTGGTATTTAGAAAACGAACCCATTTGGTCTCTGTGGAAAATAACTCCACACGAAAAAATCTTTTTCCTCGATCACTTATCTAAGAGCTCGTTTGTAAACCATTCTACAGAGAGTAAATCACTTATCAATCTTTGCCATAAAACAAAGGCAGAGATAGAGTCTCAGGTTTAATCTACTGTGAGTGGCACCGTGCGGCCAGGAAAGCAATTTATAAATAAGAGTGCAATTAAAATGACCTTCAAAGTTTTGCTGTACAGTCTAAAGAAGAACAAACTGGAGAATTTTAAAACAACAAACAGCATATAAGAATATAAACTGCATGTCTCTTACAGAGACTTCTCTTAACTCCCAAGGACACAGCTGGGCAGGAGACATTAGATGTGTATGACAAGGAGCTACACCGTGGTTCATCCCACGGGGTTAAATCTTTGCCTGTATTTATCTGGGGGCACAGTGATGAGTTGGATGTGGAACAAAAGTCCATAGGAAGCCAGGCTTCACTGGCTTGACTCCTCCCAGAACAACCTGGTTAATTTACTTGATGACAAATCAGGGTAGCCTGTAAGACGCAGGGACGGTACAGAGCTTGGGGTGTCTGCACTACTTCACAGGAGGAGAGCAGAACCCAAACTGATCTGGATAGCTAGGGAAATGGACCGAGATGAGCAGGATAGAAGTCAAAAGACAAGTGCAAAGCACTACCTTTAGTAAGGAGAAATCAAATGCTCAAGTGCAAAACGGAGAATTACTGCCTAGGCAAAAACACTGCAGAAGAGGAGCTGGTTTATCACAAACTGCAGCTGAATCAACATGTCACTGTTGCCAAAAAAGGCAAGTTTCAGTCTGAGGTATTTCAAATGGAGTTTTATACAAGATGTCAAAAGAAGAAGAAACATCTCTGGAAGGTTTAAAAACAGGTGAAAGCAGCATCTTTCAGGAAAGCTGAGGATACTTCTGATCCTACCTCAGCTTGGGCAGGAAACAGCAGATCTCATGGGGTGCTCAACAGCCTTAGTTACTATGATCTTATGCACTCAGATGAAACTTGAACGTATGAAGCCAGACCAAAGCAAACATATCAACACCACGTTGACTTGAATTCCTGTCTGCAGAGATGGGTACCTGCCCTGCTGTCCAGCTGAGAACTTCAGCCAGGCAGTGATTCAGGAGTCAAGGGAAAACTACGTGTGATATTCTGGGCTGAGCTCCCCAAGCGCATGAGGCTTTCAAGAGAACCTAAATTCATTTAAAGTGCTACAAGCTATTTGTTATTTGCTTTAGTTTTGATGAGTCGCAGGTTTTTCTGAGCTGTGCTTGGAGTTTATCAGAAGTCAGATTTCCAAAGATAAAATTCTGTAGTAACCCAAACTAATCTTGCGACCACAGCCACTGTACGTCGTGCAGTTATTCTGAGAAGTGAACATTTTAAGGCTTCTCCTTTCTCCATATCCACAAGGAACTTGGAAAACAGAAATCTGTCAAATGTCCAAGCAAAAGAGATGCCGTAATCACACCAGGGGATATTAATTGCAGCTCCTGATTGAGCTCTGTAGCTGCAATCAAACCAATGCCAGCTCCACCAAGGCTCAAAAGTCAGAAGCTGTGCTTACCTCAGCAAGCAGAAGGTTACAAATATGTGATAATTGGAAGGAAAGGTTGATTGACTTACATTCCTCATTAACAACTGAATTTCTCTTTTTAATAATTGTGCTACTTTTTTGCTTCCAATTTCTACAAAGTTGCCCAAAATAGAAGTAATTGTTTCTGTGAAAGATGAATTTTAAAAGTTATTTAATTTTATTAACTATGAAAAAGAAACATCTTCCATAGGTTTCACTTCCAATTCTATATCATCAGAGGCCATGTAATAATCTGACCAAGCTTCATTATAAAGTGAAATAAAGGTAATAGGGTGTTTTATCGATAAGCCAATATGAGAACAAAGTTTATTCATTAATTCTCAGAGTTTCTTCCTTCTGTTCATAATAACGATCAGAAAGGTGGAGCGATAGGATCACATGGAGCAGACCGGGCTCAGTAACAGCCAGAATTCAATGAAGACATCGCCCTTGCTCTGGCACCTCTGTAAAAGGGCTGAAGCAATGTGAGGGGGCTCTAACATCTCTGTTCAGCTGTGGGGAACCTTTTTTTTTTCCCTACCATAGCACCTGAAAAAACCTGTGTATTTCCAGGGATGTGGATGTGGCAGGAGCAGGAGGGGTGTGATGGAGCACAGCCATACCAAATCTGCAGGCAGCACTGTCCCTGGCTGAGGTGACTGCAGGAGGTGGCATGGGGAGCCCTGGACCCCTTCATTTTGCTCATTCTTCCCGGCCAGGCCATCCCACCCTGGGCACAGAGCTCACCCCTGGACTAACATCAGGGCTTCTGCACAGCGAACTGGATTAGGAACAGCAGCAGCTGAAAACCAGCCTGCCAGAAGAAATGGAGATTTGCTGCAGTGTGTTTTGAAATGAGCCGCAGGGATCAGCAATTATGGAAATCGGTGCTACCACTGACAAAATAGCTCCAACTATGGCCTCTGCAAATCTCAGGGAATTGAGGAGCTCAGCACAGGTCCTGACCTCCATCTCTAAATCCATCTCCTTAGCACCTACATCCTCCTTCAAGTCATCAAACGGTTGTGCACACACACGACGTGAATTGTAGAGTTGTAGAGGGAAGCAAGGACATCGCAGAAAGTGGGCAGTGATAAAAATACTTAATACTATATTTAAAAATTAAAAAAATAAGCAGAGATGTCATAATTGCTTTCAGCAGTTCCTTAATTATCCCAGAATCCCATAACATCTATAGCCTGCTGAGCTTTTACCGAGTGCACTCTGAAGTTAAGGAGCTCTGTCTCAGTGGCTAGGTACCATCCCAGGAACCAGTTTTTCCTACCATACATTATGCTATGTACTCATTTTTCCTACATCTGAAACGTTATCAGAAACATATAGAAACAGATGTAATAAATGCATAGAAATGTCTCCAGGAGAGACACATCCTTCTCCTCCTCCCTCTCCTCTCCCTTTCTCTCAATGCCAGGCTCAGACCAGGGACCCCCTCCCTGTGGGAGGGCCCAGGCTCCCTGGTGCCAGGCAGAGCTGTGGTTTCTTCCTGGACCAGTGGCTCTTCGCTTCCAAAGAGCCATTAATTACAGGAGAAACGGATACAAGAAGTGGCCCAACAATACCAAGAAGGGACGTTTTGGTGCCTCTGTTTTATGATGGAGTTCAGCTGCAGCTCTGTACTTCTGCAGGCTGTAGAATATTCACTCAAACCAATGTTTTAACTGGAACAAGTGGAGCAAATAATTTATGCAGCATATCTAGCCTCTGTTTCTGAATTGATAAGAATGATTATTAAATGTCATTTACTTAGAACACCTTCTACTTTCAGTCTTGATTTAATTTAATATCCCTTGGTTATGAGTTATGCATTCTCTCCATGCTTGATTTTAAACAGTATATTTAATCTAGGCAAATATCCATATTCAGACTATATTGATTGGTGCTTATTACAAGCTATCACTGAAGATGTATGAGAGTTTAGATGGGACACTAAACACATATGTATTATCCTAGAAGATATTTTCTGACTTTTCTTTATTAGAAATAAGCACTATGCTGTGCTGATGATGACAGATTATTATTCAAATTTCAACTAAAATTGGATTACAATATCTGCTAGAAGCCTTTTTGTGACATGAATTGCTCTTTCTCTGTACTCTTAACACAGAATCCTCTTTGTCAGCTTTATCTTAAACTTACAAAAAAATAAGAGCAAATCTGTTTTCTCGAAATACGCAGCTGTCAACAGTTGAGAGAATATTTTTGATCAAACACTTGCTATCTAAGCTGAAGAACACATACTTGCTCTGAAAGGTTTTCTCTAAGTTGGACACACTAATATTCCATTATATGACATGTCGTGTGCTGGAAAGACCTGAAAAATAGAGGGACTGACTGCTAACCATGACATGTATCATGTAAGCAGCTATTTTGTTGGTTACAAATCTTTGCTACTCATTAGCATCCAATCATAGCTGACAATGCAAGCTTTCCAAACCGTGTTTCAAGCTTTTATTGACCGACATCTATGAGTGTGGCTGGGAATTAGTCAAGAATCTGCTGGTAGCTCGTCTAAGAGCTGTCAGTACCCGAGTGCTTTGTGCATGGCAAAGCTGGAGAGCACTGGGAAAGAAATGCCAAAGAAGGTGCACTAGGATGTGTCTGCAGCTGTAACAGACGAGTAGCTCCCTTGTGGGTAATGGTCTGGTCTGTCTGAAGTGAGGCATGGGTTTCTGAGCTCTTGCAACTCTACTGCCGTGAAGTTACTGCTATCATAGAAGTTAGGTGACTACGTCCATTAGCTCCATACGCTGCATGCTTAATAGTAAACATTGTTGTGTAGCACAAATCACATTTTTGGTTCTAAATGGTTCCAGGTTCTGATTTAATAAAGACCTCCCTATTGAAAAGAGCTTCTATTAACAAGAGCTTTCGGTGACAAAGGGACAACTTTACCATTTAAAAATTTCAGTAGCAGGGAAGTTTTACTGCTAATGAAATATATATTTTCTTCTTTCCTATCTCCCTCTCCAGGAGCTCAATACAGCTTAAGGCTGCAAATAAATCTCCCTTTCATTACTGCATTTGCATTGCCATCTTGCTTGCAACTCACACACAGTTTCATGAAAATCTTGTCCAGTCAACATGGACCATGTGTTACTGGTATCTCTCACAGTCTTTCAGCAGCTCATCTTTGCAACAGCCCTATGCAGTAAGGATGTCGAAGTCTCCTTTTACAGGTGCAGAACTGGCGTGCAACCAAAAGGGCAGAGGTGCATTTAACTGTGGCTCAAAGCTGAGTGTCAGCCTGGGAGTCTAAACACCCCTCACGGTCAGTGGGGTAGAACAGGCTCTTCCTCGAGGTGGCTGAGAGTCCTGCAGCCAAGTACTTGTCCTGTGGCAAAATTGCCTTTCTCTTTCCTTCTGCTACTCAGCAAGGTACTTGTGTTCAGGCATCTCAGCTACGTGAGATGAATCTAGGCACGAACAACATGCCTCGGGCCACACAGGAAGGCTGCAGAGAAGACCTGAACCCAAGCTGCTGTAACACAAGGCTGATGCCTCCTGAAGATCAACAAGCATCCAACTCCCCCATGGAGCCAATGGTAAAAGGGAAATAAGGGAAGCAGTGCACAGCAGTGCCCTGGTTTTAGCAACTCAATGTGTAATGCTGCTTATTTTTGAGCACCATCTACCACTGTGTTACCCACCTACCCCTTATGGACAGAACAGCCATCAGAGCATCTCATGACACACACTAGTGCCAGAAAGGGAAATGAGAGCTCCTCACACCCAGACTAGAGGCTTACTAAAACCACCCATCCTCTTTGTCAGACAGGATTTACCTTTATGTTCTGTCATGTCTTGCGATAACATGGTTTTAACATATTCAGTTCAGCTGAGTGACTGCAGCACAGCAACTGTTTTGCAGTGACTGTCAAGCTCTTAAAGCTACTGTCTGTGATTTGCACACAGAATTACTGTGTATCATCACTTCAAACCATAAACACAGGTAACTCAGACTTGTCAAGAACTGTACAACAAATTCATCCTTAGCATAACTCGGTGGGAATCCAATGGAGTTTGTACTGGAGATGGATATGGTCCACTGTCTCTTGATTCTTGATATATTGGGATCAAAGCCTTGCCAGGAATCCCACTGTGTACGAAATGGCTGCATTTGTCAGCATTCAGACATTCAACAAAATACTCCCCAGTGTTTCCTCCACTCCAGAAAGAAACAAAACACATTCAATAATAAAAGCCTAAACCAAATACAAGCAACAGCAAACACAGAAAATGAGGCTTGATCATCACCAGAAATTCATCAAAACCTGACAGGCCATTTATGAATGGATTACTTTGCTGATAAGATTTTTCTATTAAATTTTCCTTCTTGCATATAGCTCAATGAGGATGTTCTAAAAACATGCAATGATTCTTCTTTTGCTTTCTAAGTAAGATATAAATATGATTACTATTATTTCCAATGGGATCCTAATCAAGCAGGAAATAGAGCATAATGTTGGGTTGACAGTAATTCATTTCCAAGATCAAGGTACATCTCCTGAGAACAACGCTGCAGCCGTCACTATCGTTGTTTAGAATTGCACAGCAATGCTGAATTGCCCTTCTGAATGCCTGCCACCTCCCCGAGACTTCTGTGCTCAAAAGGAAATTGCAACACCCTCTCTGATTTTCAGTTACACTTTTACTTCAGGCCTTTCACTTTGTTTAATGTTGGCAAAGGTTACGGGGTTCTTTTTCTGAAATAATCTTCTGAAAGCTGGCAAAAAAGCCCCACAGCAGGTCAACAGAAAATACCTCTGTTTCCTTGCCTACATCGATAAAAACTCATAGTGAACCTGTACCAACATCTTTCCTCCCACTGCAATGCACTCTTAGCATTCAAAGCTTCATAAACTACTGTAATAACAGCAGTGGCACACACGTATCCAGAAGATATGTAGGTTAAATTTATACCTAAAAGAGCGCTTCGGGTTTGGCTTTTTTTCCGAAGAAGAATGAGTTTAACACATTTGGTATAAAGTGTCTGTAGCCTTACTCTCAACATATATACAAGATCATAAAAGTATAATTTCTCTTTTTAAAGAGAGAGTTTTCTTTTTTGATTTCTTAAAAGAAAAACAACTTTGTTTTAGCCATATGTCTCCTCTGTGTATATATTGGACTTGGAACTGTGTGGTAGCTCAGACGAGGAGGAGACATATGTTGAAAGCTGTTCTCTTTTCTCTGTTCAAGAAAACAAAAAGAAATAAAGAGCAGTTGCTCCAATAGACAATAAAGTCAAAGTAATACCTCAAAATGATTACAGCAGTAATCAAGTCAGAGCCACGCTATTGCTCAGCGTGATTATTTGCTTCCTTTCCCAAAACTGAGCAGAGCGGTTGACAGTGCAGTGTGCTCTGGTATTGCACGAGCTGTAATATGGAGAGAGCATCAGTTAGACGAGTTAAGGGGATTCAGCAGAAGTGAAGCGTGACAAATTGGGAGAAACAATCAATGTAGACATCATTATAAAAGTCATATCAATGATTTAAGTAACTTTAAAACATCCATAAAGATCTACAGTGCTGTGAATTAAACAAAAATTGCAGATTATATAAAAAATCCTTAAACACTGTTTTGAGGGAGCCTGTCATTCTGGGTGACATGACTATAATTTCTCAGACACTCAACATTTGCTCTTTTCTTCTACAGTACACACCACCTAGCACAGAGCTATACTAAGGGTAGTTGCAATAACAGCTATTTGCCTGACAATATTTGAGCAATTAAAGAATTGCACCTACCTGAATATAGGGTAAATGCCACTATCATTAAATAGCCTTTGGAAGGATTAGCAATCCTTAATTACTTATATTTTCCTTTCATAAAGTCTGTTCACAAAGAAGGGCAGGTCTGTCCCATCCCACCCCTTACATATGAGACCATTCAAATATCGGTGTTGGCCACGGTGTCTGATAGTTGTGATGTTTTCCTTTCAGAAAATATCGATGTTTCACGGGAAAATTGTTTTTCCTCAGGTTATGGCCACTGAAAGCCAGCAACTTTGAAAAAGTGCTTTAAAAGTAACCAATAATCTCTGTTTGCTTTCAAATGCAGCCTTATTCTTCTATTGAAGAATTTCAATTTGTCACATGGCACTGAAAGTTAAGCACTACCCCATCACTTATTTTACTTAAATAGTAGACACGAAGAAATGCAGGAGAAACAGGAAGAAAATGAAAAGGCAGACTTATTTTTCGAGTTCTGAAGGAAAACCTGGTTGTGTTGCTTCTGAGGTCAACCAACACTGAGCACACTCAGCTTCCTTTACTTGAAGCTGTAAATTTGTCCAAGTCCAAGGCAAGTTTTGATGTATGAAATAGCCCCCATTACTCCTGCTTGGCTGGCAGTGCTCAACTGGCAAGTCCTGCAGGTCATTTTTTTAAAATTTTCAAACGGCTGAAATATTTAATTTAAGGTATAGCTTTTCCATTAATGAAATCAAAGGGGGTTGGTGGAAATACTCTGCAGGCTTTTTACCATTAGGCCATTTAAAGAACATAGCGAGAGGAAAATCAAAACCCTGTAATGCCTGGAGGGGAAAAGCAAGTGAGGAATAATTCAGAGAAAAGATGAAAAAAGGGGAAGGGAAAAATAAAGGAGGTAATGTAAATGTTATTCTGGTTTGTTTTCACAGCTCCTAAGTAAACTCTCCCACTTGTAATCCAAATTATATTGGCAAATTACCATTTACAGACTTCTTTTCTCTGGCTGTAATAATTTATACCCCTTTCATAACCGCCTCTGTCAGTTAAACAACAAAAAATAGTACCAACCCGTATCATCTATTTCTTCATCTGCTATTTTCCACTGCCCATTCTCAGTCCCCATCACCCACGTTGAAAAGGAGCTCCTGACACTAGGGTACATCAAAACAACTTCAAGTGGCGGTGAGATTGAAACTCAGAATAATGTTTTTCCTAGCATTTTTAATTAAAAATACTTAATATGAACCCCCCCGGAGCTTTTCTGGCAGCTGGCTGATGGCTCTGCACTCCTGTCACCTGAGGATGGGAAGGAAGGCGAATGTCACACTCTCATAAGTAGTGGGGGGCACAGAGGTCCCCAAGAACCTGGCTGGCGCTGAATAAAGTCTTTCTGCACTGCATAATGAATGCAGTGTGGTATGTGTTTAATGCCTGGCAAATAACAATGAACGCGAGCCTGACACTTAACTCTAATTTTTCATTTGGGTCCCAAGTTGCTTTTGCTGCTGTTGTTTTTGCAGAATCATAATAAACAGCCACATTTAGAAGAGTGTTCCCAGCCTGCGCTGCTCAAAAACGCTCAGCAAAACCTGCAAGTCCTGTCTAGGCTGGAGGAAACTGCTTACTGGAATAAGAACTGCAGCAGTGAGAAACGAGAGGACACAGAGGGATGATTCAGTTGAGGTTTTCTTAATAAGTTGGTTGCTACCTTCCTATGAGGTGACTTCATTTACTTTGACTTGTCAGTAGACTATTTTATTGTGTTGGTTAGATTTCTAACGCTGCTCTGATTCATTGTGTATATTAAAGGCAGCAACAAAGAGCTCTGCCATGTCCTAATAGAGGCTTAATAAGGATTATTTACACCAAACGCGCACCAAAAGACTCAAATCATTCATGTTTGTGTAGGGTTTCAGTATCACCAAGCGAAGCACAGTAGAGAATGTACTAATCAAAGGAATTATTATAAGCTACCATTCCAGTATAGGTTGCAATAAATACGCAGAAGGGTCTCCACAAGGCAAATTTTAGGCACAGAAGCCTGGTCTCTGTAAGCTCTTTCTGCAGTCAACAGAAAGAGACAGGCACCTTCAGAGGGCAATTCGGAGCAGGAGCTAATTTAAGTGCTCTGAATTGCACTCCTGAAATCCCTGTCTCGCAGTGGTTTATATATTGGAGCCTAGGGAGATGTACCTCCAATACTGACACTGAAAGAGAAGTAAATCTTCTGTGTTTTGTAAAAGAGTCGTGACACTTGTAAACTGAGGGCATGTCAACACGGCAAAATAAGACAAAGTGTAGAGAGGCCCAATTTAGCCCTGATTTGGGCTGGCGAGTCCACAGAGCGCAGTAACAAGCAGCTGTACAACAACACAGCCCTTCTGGAGAGGTTTCTCATCTCACCCAGCACAGGACGGGCCAGCTCTGCAGCTTCAGGGACCTTGTGCTACTTGACTTTTTCTTCCTTGTTAGGGAATAGCAACCCCCTTGCTTCCCCAGAAACAGGGAGAAGGGAGAGAGAAAGAGAAGTGCTGGGGATCCTCCTAGCACGAAACGGAGCTGATGTGGGAACAGATAAACAAACTGCAAAAGTAGGGCACATCAGATGCGTGCATGACGTGAGATGAGACCTATTCATGTTTACTTTGAAACAGAAGACTGACAACTTTGAACAAACTTCTTTTTCTTATCACTGATGCACAAAACAGAATAAATACATATTCAAAACCGGTAGCAAAGTTACGTGCAAACCCTATTCTTTAAAATGCACCTATTATTTTTGAGTTGTGACAGTAACAGGGCTACTGCATCTTGGCTGCAAGGTTTGTATTCTCTGAAAATCATCTTTGCAGAAACACCACAGCGTGTGAGTCAGCAGGTCAAAATCCTCCACCACATCAGTCAGCCGGAACAACGGGATTTCCAGCTTTGAACCCAGAGAAAGCCATCTTACAGCCTGTCCTTTCCAGTCAGCCTCTTTCATTTATTCATGTTTGTTATGTGGGAGCGAAGGGGGCAAATACCGGCACTGTCTCCAAAGGGAAGGGGATGGGATTCGAAGAGCTGCCTTCAGCCTGGGCACACGCTTCCCAGCTGTGGGGATCAAATTATTTCACCCATAGGAGAGGAACTGAGGGGAAAAGAGAGGAACAGAGGCTTTTCCCTGTCTTCTGCCATTGCCTTTCTCAGGCTTGCAACAAGGGGAGCATACAAGGAGCTGTTAATACCCAGCACACAACGGCTACTTGGGCCATCTTCTGCCTACAAACTCTCCTGAAGGTATTTATTATTTGCCTGA
>NW_010164317.1:0-17811 GCF_000695765.1 Mesitornis unicolor | reverse complement strand
GCAGGAATGAAAACCAGAAGCTGAGTTACTTAGAGCAGTCAGAAAAACACAGGAACAGAGAGGAAGGAAAGGAAATCAATATGTGTGATTGCTCTTGTCCATCCACTGTAAGCGTGTTGGTGAGGGACATGATTCATCTCTGATGGCGAAAATTGGATTATAAGTGTTGGTGAAGTAGAAAGGGAATTTTGAAAGGAAATATGTTCCTGCATTCATGGCCGAGCACTCTGCAGAGAGACTTTTAATTGGATAGATGAGAAATCCTGCAAGAGCAGACCAGTCCTGGCCAGAACGCTGAGGAGCACGAGTCAGCAGTTGCACCCTGGATCTCCTTTACCGATGACTTCACAGTCCTTGGGCTTTCTGTAACCTCCTCCAGTGAATCCTTCACAACACAATGACTTGCAGCATGTCTGAGAAGTGAGATAAAGTAGCAAGGGCTTGTCAAATGAGAGAGTTCCTTAACTGACCACAATCTTTTTAGCTTTCAATTATTTCAGATATTTTTTCGCAGTGACTCCCAAATGTAAATGAACCCACGCTCTGCAGAAGGATGGAACAGACAGATTTGGTTACATTGTTTGACCTGTATTCTTCTTTGTTAACGGTGAGAACAGCCAAGCCAGGTTTTATTTAGATAATTAAGCCCAAATATAGGAAAGAAAAGCCAGAAAATCTATTTCTTGTCACATTCAGAAAAGACAAGGACTAGTTAGACAATTAAGCGACCTCACCACACGCAATGTGAGCATTTTACTGTGTTTTATCATCTCTGCCACTGACTCACGGTATGATTTTGAGCTAGTCCAGTTTGCCTTTCCCTAGTACCGAGCCTGGCATCATTCACCTACAGCACTGAAAATAAACCGCACTGATGGCAGTTACGCTTCCAGCAGCCACGGAGGAGCCCTTAAAAACCTCCCTAAATGACTCTTTTTCAAGACTGCTAAAGGACTGCTGCTTTTACAATCCAATGTAGACCAAGCAAAAGTCCAACCCATTAGAAATGAGAGTTTCAGCTTGTTCCTCTCAGGGCAGAGAGCAGGGAGTGGTTTTACCTTACACAGGCTCCAGAGGGCAGGTAGCAGCCCCTGGGACACCAAGGGGAATGAGCCAGGCTGTTCTTTCCAAGGAGAAAGCAGCAGCTGCATTGTCACTGTTGTCATGGAAGTTTTTCCCATTCTGAACTAGTCTAGACAAAAATAAATTTTCAGCAGCTCCACATCGTCGTAATAATCAATATTTAAAGGGTTGTGGAACATTATAACAAAGGGGTTTGATTTTAGTCCCTGACAACTAGAGAGGTAACCTGATTTAATAAGGGAATGGAGCAACAACCACGCTTCTGAGCCATTGTGGCGAATTCTAAAGACCCCATAGTGATAAAAGAATAATAATGACTGAGGACTAATAAAAACAAAATCAGCGAGGTTTAATCATCAGCAGAAGGACATGAATTGAGTGTTAGGAAACATCTTCTGTTTGGAGAGTTAAGCTGTTATGCACACTGAAGCATAATTTGCTGTCACTGTTTTATTGTCATGCAATATATATATTGTAGAGTAATCATTTTAATCTGCATGCAGATTATTAATTAGCGAAATAATAATTTAGCCCAGAGTGAAAGCACAGGCAGGATGAGGAAGCAGCTGGCTATTTCTCCGACCTTTTCCATTTCAAAAGCTCTTCCATAATGACCCAGCTGCTGTTCAGGGACATATGATACAATTTTTATGTTAACTTTGCTGTAAAAAAATCTGTATTATGTGTAAGGCTGCA
This sequence comes from Mesitornis unicolor, assembly GCF_000695765.1. NCBI lineage: Eukaryota > Metazoa > Chordata > Aves > Mesitornithiformes > Mesitornithidae > Mesitornis > Mesitornis unicolor. Next base: position 16,032 of record NW_010164317.1, on the reverse strand, counting down.
TTACGAGCATGTACTTTAAAAGATTTAGATGCGTACGTATTAGTTGTGCCAGACTAATAAACTGCACTTCACCACCAATTTTAGTGGACATCTACTGCTGAAAGGTGGCTTTCACTCACCAAATTTCCTTGCAGGTCAAGTGGGCATGCCAGAGCCTGCTGAATTGGTAATGGTAACGAACCCAGGACAGCAGGAGTTCCATGTGCCCCTGGGACCTATCTGGTATTTTACTGGTAGAGCTGCCTGCTCTTTGTCCTCCCTTGGACCAAACTGCAGAGTGCTCCAGAGCTGTGTCCTACTACACATGTACACATATCTATAATGTAACCGACAGCAGAGATGCTTAGTTATCTAGCTTGTAGCCTTGGGAATTTAACTCTGCAGTTTTGGCTCCATGGTGATTGCTTGCATTCCTGTAGGTATCTTAGTCAACCCCGGAGGCAAAATTTGGGACTTGGAATACTCAAAGCACATCATTGCCATTGCCTTTGCTGACTCTTGCTGTTAAAACCTGACATGACTGACCCCGTGTCTGGGGGTGGAAACCTCTAAAGTTGTGTTGTTTATATAAAAGCCAAATCTCTGTCAAACTTAATGAAATCTCTGTTTTTCAATCCCTTGCACTGAATGATAAAACCTTTGTTCACTGAAATGGGAGGAGATCTTTAGGAGACTCTTTGCCTGGGGACTTTGGGAACTCTCATCGGGGGCTTTCTGCTCTATGTGTTAGCAAGGCTGATTCTTCCCCTTTCCTTTTCCAGTCATTATAAAGGAAATGTTTAAGAATTACCCTCCCAAGAAAGAGGTGCTAGTTCACAAAACTAATACTGAAATGTTAATGAAATGTAATGCATCTCCTCCTACTTTAGTCCAAATCTAAACCAGAGTGCTCCAAAACTAAAACCAGGACTAGTGGCTCCTCTCTTTTCATTTTCATTAGGCAAGCTGTGGTTCAATGTGTCACAGTGGCATTCAGAAGATGGCATGAAAAATCCATTTATTGCAGAACCGCAAATGCAAGTGGCTCAGAACAAGGCCATTTTTCTGCCAATTCCTTTCACAGGAGAAGTTTGCAAGCAAAGACAGCACTCACAGTGCAATTTGCACATCAGCTACTCTTCAGGTTTGCTTATTCAATCACACATAAGTGAATTTATGTGTTCAACTTCACAGTCAAACCTGTCCTTCGTTCCTCCACTGTGTTTCTTAGAGTTTTGCCCCTTGCGGTAAACCCGCAGCCTCCCTGAAATCTAGACAGAGAGTTGTGGACAGTTGTAAGCAGCAAGGTAATTAAAGGATTTGCTGACTTCAGTAAAAGCAAAACCAAATGAAAACTGAATATGAATATATGTGGCAAAAATCAATGCAAGATATGCAGTGGGGTTTAAAAAGGCTTAAAGAAAGGATTTCCAAAGCTTGCGGTGTCTTAGAAAGCTTTCATTTTTACCTGATTCAATACTATTACTTATTTTGATAGGGAGGAAAAAAGTGATCTCGGAGATTGTTGCTGTATCTCAGTCTGGGATTTCTGAGGAATGTATTTTGACTTCCAAGAAGCCAGCCTGCTCCACCGCTGAGAATTGTGCCTGGCTGGTACTTAGCAATAAGACTTCTTTTAATCTGCATCTCCCAGAAGAGACAAGATTTGTAGAAGGCTTAGGTGAAAAAATACCCAGTTTCTTGAGACCTCCTGTATTGTACGTTTTGTGAATCTGCCTGCCATCAAAAGCTTTTCTCTTCACCCAAGCAGGCTGAGATTATGAGGGCTCTGGATATCTTTGAGAACTGCAGCGCACACCTACGCTCAGCCAGCACTTTTCTAATTATATCAGCAGGTCTTTGAATTATCACCGGTTAAACTCTGTATAAACACCTCTGAATAGAGGTGATCAGGGATTGTGCTCCACCCTCATTAGACGACCTACACAAAGCGGCCGGCCAATTTTTGACAGTCTAAAAATAAAAGCATTCCTTTCCTTGGAAAGGGAGAGTTATTAACAGGCTACAGAGCTTCCCTGCTTCAGGGCACTACAGCAGCAACTGAGGGGGAGAAGGACTCCAAGTCGTTGATATTAGAAGTTTGGTTTTAACCTGTATGAAGTAATAAGTCGGTCTCACATCACTGCCTGGAGTGTGAGTGTCCAGGAAAACAAAATACCTTGGAAGCTGCTCTCTTTCTTCAGAGTACAGCTATGATTTTCATAATCAAGTCTCCAGAAATCCTATTCATGGGGCTGTGATTAATTCAAAGTAGTCTTTTCTGTATTCAAGGAGACGATCTAAAAATAAAAGTTAAAACCACAACAGAGTATGTCTGATTCTTTTCAACTTTCTCTAATTTATTAAAGTTTAATGAGCTTTTGCCTTTCCACATACTCATATATAGGTGGGAATTAACCCTGCGCTGTCAGGGAATGCCAAATGATCTGAGACATCTCTCTTTGAACACGACTGTGAGAGCAGCTCACTTTTTAAAGGAAGCATGGGTGGGCTCTTGAAGCCTGCATTACACAGCTGAGTTCTGCCCAGAAAAATACTCCAGCACAACATCAGAAATCCGTGACTCAGTGTGCCTCGCTATTTTTGTGTGCAGGCTGTGAATGAATACAAATCACACAGAGTGGATGCCCTCGGATCTTGTGCTACGACGCAGACACAGTGGAACTGCCAGATACAAGCTCTTTACAAGAACATAAGTTACCCTAAACCCACCTATTTAAAATTTATAGACAAAACAGTTCATGTAACTGTCATACTTAAAAATTAGCAAAACTCCATTAATGTTCCCGTAACTTACCGGGAAAGTGGATGGAATATTTGAAGGCATCTGAAAATCTGACAGCTAAGTGCTATAGATCAGCAATGCACCTTTCTAAGCCATACATAAATTCCTCCAGTGTTTCAAACAAGAAGATAAATAAACCATACCATCAGATTTTTTTGGCAGTTCTCCTTGCTTAGGATGATATGTGGACAGAGCTTCTTCATCTACTGAATTTTAAGAAGGGTTTCAACCAACCCACCATGTTGGCCAGATACTCTTTAGACAAGTGGCTTCTTTCCGAGTTTGAGTACATGCTGCTGTGCTGGGATGTTTAAATACACAACCATGTACAATTTAAGTACACAATTTAATTGCATTTAAGTACACAATGGTGATGTTTAAATACAATTTAAGAGGCATCATGGATCAGTGGCTTCAATAAGGTTAGGATTTAGTTTTCTTGATAGGTATAGAAATGTCATTCATTGCTGAAGCATATCCACACATAAAAAGAAACATCAAAATACTCATACAATTTAGGTCAAATAAGACTATACTTTCCAAAAAGATGATAGGACATCCATATATATATATATATGTTCATTTTCAGGCTGTGGAAATACTGTTTAGCTACCTACTATGAAGCCATATGTGCAAATGGAAGGAGTGCTCGTGCAAGGCAGCTGAGTGAATACATAAGGCTTTGAATCCTGCAACATGGAGTATCTGAAATTATCTATCCTCTGAAATTAGCTGCAGTTTGCATTTATTAAGTACAGAAAATGGCTATAGGAAGAAGATGAACAATTTGAAGAGAATATATCGTGACAGAGGAGTGTTAACTGTGCAAAAACATGATTAAAAGGAAAATGAAAATACTATGTTCTTGCTGAACCAGGAAAGGATGTTGGTCCATGGCTGAACTGATTTAAGGGCAGCAGCCTCTCATTCAGATGTAGACTCATATACCCGAATCTACAGAAAATCCTCTCAGCTGAGTCTGTAACATCCATTCACGTGCCCTTTAGAGAGACATGGAGCCAAAGCGTGTGTTCCTTCATATTGCAGTAAGACAAAGAAACCCACCTAGTTACCATTCTGTCCAGGAGCTGGATTAAACAACACAGGCAGCTGAAATGGGTTCACAGGAGAAAAACCAAACCCAAAACCAACCAAACCAATCAGCCATGTCAAGTTTCTGACTGGTGGTCAATTTTCAGACCACGTCCCACTCCTCTGCTGACCCCTATTTGCTGCACTGCAAGTGGCCAAACTCCGTGACAAAGCCAATCTCAGCGGTGCAAACCGGCCCCGTGGATCGCACACCATCACCCTGGAACAGCAAGGGCTGGAAACATCCCTAGAGGGGAGAAGTTGGTATTTGCCCATTTCTTTCTCTGCACTTTTTATGCTCTGGCAAATTACTCTTAGTCTCTTCATGTCACAGATCAGTGCATGGAAGAGCACACCGGCAAAACTGCCCTCCCAGTATTGTTGGAAACTACCAAGTTTTCCTCAAAATAACAACACGGACAGCTGTAGTGAAAGCTGAGAAAAACAATTGTACTTGGGAAGCTGAAAAGGTTTAAGCTGCTGCGAAAATGAGGACCCAAGCTGATACAGAGATTTAGGGGCTATTGTTTTTAATCTCTCACACTCTCTGTCTCTCCAATGAATGCTTCTTCCCACACCGAGTTGCCATAGTTTCAGATTTCTGTGGCTCCCTGGCTGCTGGTTACTAGGACATTTTTATACGCCCTGATGATTTTATGATGTGTACAGTGTCTGGATTTGTTTTCACACTGTATGTGGCATCAAACCTTCCATGCTAAACCAGCTGTAATTATTCCTTACTCTTAAAAACATCTCTTTTGGGTGTTCTTTTCCAACTTGAAACCTTAAAAAAAGGAAGATTTCCAATTCCTTTTTGCTTAGTTCAACATCTAGCTTTGAAAAATCTCTTTGAAAACTATGGTTTAAAGAAAGAAGTAATAAAACTTATGCTATCAGAGTTCTCTCCGGTGCTGCATAGTAGAGAGAGCTAATAGTTAATGCTACGTACAAACAGTCCTGTGCTGTCAATGGGAATAAAGCTACTGGGACCTCTGGATTAAAACTTCTTTTCCTCTTATTAATCCACACAATCTGCACAGATGCTTAATTATTGTGTTGGGGTTTTGTTGTTTTTTTCCTTTTTACAGATATCCTGAATGTTACAAGCATGAAACTAATGACAGATATTTATGGTTTGTATCATTTTTAGCAGTTCAACTTCTACACTTGAAGGTGTTAAAACACAGCCTTTAAAGACTCTCTCTAACCACTTTTCAAAATCTTCCACATTGGGATCAACATGTGAAACTGGGTTCTGTGATGGTTTGTTTGCTTCTGTTTCTCCCCAGACCTACCAGTCCCTCTGCAATAATCCTTGCCTCCTCATTGTATCCCAAACAAATTATTCTTTCCAAGTCTCTTCTTCCAGGTTGCCAGTCCTCCTTTCTTTGTGTCTGGTCTTGGCAAGATCTCTTTGCGCTTCTTTCCCAACAAGGCCAGGTTTTAGCTTTATCTCTGCCTCATTTATTTTGCAGCTGCTTTGTTCTCATGCCCAGGCTATTTAGCAACATGTCCTGCAGAAATGTAAAAAATCCCCCCACCAACCAACCATCCAGTCCCCATAATGTACCCGAATCAAATGCCAACGCTGCTGCTTGAATCAGATTTCCAGGCATTTCCACTAATTTATTCCATCCCAAAAGAACAAACAAAGCTAAACAAAAAGACACAGCTTTACAAAGTTTGGGCTCGGAGCACTTGGCTCTGGAGAGCTCAGCACCATCACTGATACTCGGGATTGCTGCAGCCAGCAGTAACTGCTCTGTCTGAAAGCAGGATGTGCTCCACTGCAAAATGTTTGCTCCTAATCTTTTTCCCCCCTGCTTGATTTTTTCGTTTGCTTTCCGCAGGTGAACGTTATCCATCAGCCACTCTCTCTAGATGCAGAGCGATGCCATTCCTTGATAAGAGAGCTCAAGAGAGCGTTCTGACGAAGGCAGTCCTGCTGTTTTAATGGATTGTTTCTATATCCATCAGTCCACAATTCTTCATGCCACGATTCCAAGCAGCACAGCTAAGAGATAGGGAATTGTATCGTATTAGACTGCAAAAGGATGTTCCCTTCTGCTGGCTTTGCTGCCTGTGATTGCAGCGTGAGAGTGGAATACTCAAACACCCAGAGCTGCATTCAAATCTCCCGGGCAGAAGCCTTTTGATCAAGGAAAAGTGAACGGTTGTTGAATTACATTAATACAGGTTGTATTTACCATTTTGTGCATTTGGGTTTCTTTTTTAAACTGGCTGCCTTTAGGAACTGCTGATGCTTTCCCGTGATATTCCAGTCAGTAGCTGCTGTGCTCTTTAGAAAGAGATAACCGGTTGGCCATTACTGTATGCACAATTTCATCTTTTTATACACAGGATTTGTCGCTAATAGAAAATTCTTAAGGGCCACTAACCAGTTGTATGAAGATAAATTACCTCTGCTCAGTATCAATGTGAATGCCACCCTTTCTACAGCCTGATGTCACAAGTTTACCCCTGAATCGTGTGATTGAGATCTGCAGAGTGAAGGATGCTGCGGGACAGTAAAGGAAGGCATTGTATGCTTATAAAGACTGATTTTACTCCAGAGATAAATCTGCAGTGCATCACTGCCTTATTATATCCTTTCCTTACAAATGGAAATTATTGAATTTCTTTTGCCTCATTTAATTCTTTTTAATCCCTTTTCTTTTTTTGCCTTCTGGTGATTGCTTTTGCCTACTAATTGTCCGAGGCTGACACCCAATGGGTGGCATTAGACTCCAATGCTCACAAAGCTAAACCCACTTCTGAATGACTGCTATTGAAGGGAACCTCAGTTATGTCAAAATATTTTTCTTTTCTCCTTCTGTGCTGCTGACAGGCCTAGGGCATTAGCTTGGCTTACTTTATGGGAAGCAACAACTGAATTAAGATTTGCTTGCTTTGAACTATCTTGTAGAGTTTTGAGATGGGCAGGTGTACGTCCTGATGGCACACAAAATAACTTACAACTGTCAAACACTTAAAGTCAGTGTAAATCTGGAGTTTTACGGTCTGATCCCACACGGAGTATGCTATTCCTGTGCATTTATGTTCACTCAGCTACAAGCAGCTCCATATAAGACTACTTGTACAAAGAGAGTTATCTGTTGGAACAAATATTTCACTGTCCCTAGGTAAATCTGATTTAGCTGGTACAGCAGCTCAGGATTTGCCCATTGTGTGTTAGCCTGCCACATAAGAAGTGTGAGTACTATACCTTGCTTCAGCCCATCAAAGCTACACATTTAGATGAATCGCGCTGAGAACTCAGTTTGGTTGTGAATTTGATCATGAACTGCAAAACCTCAATGTGCATTATAAGCACAGATAGAATAGGGAAGCCCACTTACAAAATTCCTGGGTTATTATAGTCTTAAAATCACAGCAGTGTATTATGCAGCAGACTTGACAGCAAAGTCTGAGTGTGAGATAAAGTACAGGAACCTAAAAAATGTTATTAATGCAATTAATTAGTTTTGGTTTCTTTGTGCAGTGTTGGAAAAAAAATAACAGGCAGAACTTTAATATAAAAGAGATCCTTGAGGAGACAAATTAATCAGCATTATGATACACCAAGTGATTAAGGTAAAGCACAGGGAGGCATAATGAGAAAATTTCTCACCTCAACACAAAATGTTATTACGAATGTTAAAATATAAACTGCATTTTATTGAAAGGACTTATAGTCCAGATCTAAATATTTTTAAAACCTTTGGTTTTCTTCTTCCACTTAAGTTGATTTCCAAAAATTTTCCTATGCTCAGAAATTCTCCTCCCGATAAACAGGCAGGCAAATGAAGGTCTGCTGCACGGCCCTTTGAAGTCAAAAGGCAGCTTATCTTTGCCTTCTGTGAGCTGCTTTATCAGATGGGAAAAGCTGAATTCAGAAAGGCCATGGAGTTTCATAAAAATCAAATGGATTCAAATACATCACTACGTCACTGACTAGAAACAGCGTGCTAAGTTGTGGACCAAAGTCTTAGTCAAATTTTGCTCTAAACCCAAAAACCCAGGAACCAAGTCCTTTCACTAGGGCAAAGTCTTCTAAAAGCTGATGGACGCTTCTTTGGTAAATTAAGTCAGAAACAGTTACACATGTTGGCTAATATTTGTTTTACCATAACATGGCAACAAAATATGGTAACTCCTGAGAGGACTCCAAGTCCTGAAGTCAACAGGTCCAAGCCCTCACCAACGCTTGCGGAGAAAAGTGGTCAATAGAGTCTCAGAGAGTTTGCTCTGGAAACCACAGAAAGCCCAAATACACATCCAGTCGAGGACTTATTCAGTACTATTCAAATCAGTAAAATCTTTATTATCTTTATTACCAGCATCTCCTAGATCAAGGGGTAACCTGCAAGGGGTGTGTGAGGGTGTCTCAAAAGCCCAGCCCTTTCTGAAATGTTAACCATAACCACAGTCAGAGTTTTGCATCTCTGGCCAGGTTGTGCATTGAATAAAAACATCGACGGACAGAGAGAAGCGGCTGCAGAATGTGCCACAGAGCATCTTTCATTAAGCAAGCAAGGCCAGAGGGACAAATATAATCCTATCAGTGCACCTAAAAACAAACAGTGCACTCAGACATCCTTCTTCATTATGGGAAAGTACACACATAGTATGTTTTTGGAACCCCAGAGTAAAAGTTAAACATAGTGAGATAGATAAGTATCTAAGCAGATATATTATTTTAGTGGAGAGAGAGAGGAGGGGAAAAAAAAAAGCTAATCTCCACTCTTAGGCTGAGCCTTGCAGGTGTTGATTTTCATTAAACCACTTTGATGTTATTGATGTTCTCCCCCAAACAATACTGAACATTTGGCTTCTGAATAAATGGCAGAAACTGCAGCAGATTAAGCACCAGGCTATTGCCTGCCTTTGGAAAATTGCCATGTAATAGCAAAGGAGCAAAGCACTCTGAAGCAGCAGCCTTCTTTAACGGTCTGATCACAGAGGAGGACTTCTCATAAAACATCTTTTTAACCCGAACACCCGGGTGGGAGAACTGCCATGTGATGCCATTCTGACCTTTGCTGCCAAATACGAACGATCTCCACAGAGTACTGATCTGTTCACAGTAATTATTGCTCTTTTTAACAGATCACTTAGGTGTTTTTTACTTACCAATACTTTATTCTTTCATCTGTTGCCTTTGAAAGTTTGTATTTTTGTTACTCAGGGGTTTCCCTCTAAAATGATTCAACCGTATTAACACGGGTGTCAAACTGACAGATACAGGACAGGATCCTACTCTGTATAAATTAGTTTCCTCTTCCATATAAGTGAAATTACAGAGATTTATGCTAATAGAGGGTTTTGCCCTACAGATAAAGAAAACCTACCCAAAGCTTTGCTGTCATCCACTCTGAGTCACTACTGACTATCAAAGTGGTGTTCACATCTTTCAACGGCAGGCTTTAATGAAGTTACCCAACCTGCCAAACTGAAGACAACCCAAGGTTTAACCTAAGATCTAATCCCAGACATGAAGCAGAGCAGAAAGGGTGGTTGTGCCCTCAGTGCACCTCAGTGAAACCAGCAAGCTTATTAAGTGAGCTGTTTTGTAGGGTTTGGGTGAGGTCTTTGGGCTGGTCTGGGGGTCTGTATCACTTCTCTCTGCTGTTCAACCCTTTTGACTTTCTGCAGGTTTTGTCTGCAGCAGCTGGACCAATTTAGCCCAGTCACACAATCAGTAAAGGGAAGAGACTACATCCAGCCATCTGCTTCCACTATGGCAAGTGAAACTACGTGTAAAAAACATTTTCTTATTATTTTCATATTTGGGTGCCTCCCCACACAACAGGCAAAGCACAGGAGTCCCTATCACTAACGTACCTCCTGCACTAGCTGTTTCCTAATTTTCATTTCTTGGGTTTTGGTTAATCCAGATCAATTCCTCAGGCTTCCCCTGCTCGCACTCTTTCTTCCAAAATGGGCTGCAAAGAAAATCACTCCCCAACGGGAGGGCAGCGGCTATCTCGACCCCCCTGTGCACACCCCACATACAACCCCAACAGGGAGTCCCGCAGTGGAGAACAGATCAGGAGCTGGAAGGTTACGGGTGTGACAGAGAGAGGAAACAAGGACTAAGAAGACAGAGACGGAGCTGAAAACGCTTAGAAAAGGAGGGACATGAGCATTCTCGTGGTGGAGTTTTATTTGCGTGTAATAGACAGGTAATGTCGAGAAGAAATTCTGCAGCTCCGACAACGTCGCTGCATACAGTATATTGTAAATTTACCTACCAATTAGTGTGGATATGCTGCAATTACCACTGCCTTTTGTTAATGCTGCTTTGCTATTTTGTCAAGCACAAGATTTATACGGCACCAAATTGTACTTCGAGTTACACAAGTTTAAAACGAGAGGAAAACCCAAGCAGCAGCATGGCACTAAGGAACAGCCAGGAAAAGTAATTTTGAGGCTAAAGGAATCCTATGTCAAGCTGGCTGCTCCACTGGAGGTAGAACGTGCTATTTTGTCAAGCACTGAGATAAAATGGAATAGTCCCAAACTGCTGAAGATCATGCAGGTGTATGACTACATGTTTGACTAGCCAGGTCAGTTAAATGCTCCTGCTCATACACTCCCTTAATCGCAGCTACCTTGGGAGGGTCAGATCAAGACAACCACATCCATGAGGTAAAATACAGCTCTTAATAACCTGCCAGGTATTATCTGCTTTTACATGCAGAGCAAAATCCTCTGTGTTGTTTGCCTTCCAACCAGCCAGCTCACATTTCTAGAGGCCAAGAAAAGCTGCCTTACAAGCTGAATCCAGCCCTCTGGCCATTATTTGGACATCCTTGACTAAAGCCCCGACCTTGCAATACTCCTTGCTTACCTTCACTTATATCAGCACTATTATTTCCATGCTTATACAAACACATATGTGTGCAGAATCAGTGACTAAGTCCCCACGACGATGTCCACATTAAAACAAAATACATTAAATTGCTGAACTCTAACAGGGTCAACAAAGAGGTACCCAAGCTAAATAGGAATTGTTGGCTATTGTGGTGATCTTATACATCTCTCTCCCCTCAGCATCAACAATGAGCCACTGACACAGCCAAAAGATTGGGATAAATTAAGCCATATCTCTCTTCTTGGTGAATTATATTTACTACTAAATTGATTCTATGCATACTGATCCCACTTATAAAGGAATCTATGCATAGACAACTGCACTGTGTTAGGTCTTCTACAGAGTGATTTACAATATCTTGAAGAACAAATCCAACCAAAACACAACGGGTTTTTTTTGCTCTCTTGGTGGCTGTGGCCGTATTCCCATGGGCAGGACTGGTTTATCTCCTATGCAAATCAACAGTTGCAAAGAGCCTTCAAGGTCAGGGCTAAGGAAGTAAGACAAATAGCAAATGAGAACGGTGCTGACAACAACTGATAAGGTGAGTTTTGCAGGTGCTGAGTAGCTCATCAATCACATTTTGAGGCTATGGCATGGAAGATCTGTCCCAACTACCATAATTCATGAATCATGTAATAAAACAGGAATAAAATGAACCTGAACACAGAAGAATTTACCATTCCCCGTGACCTGGATAGAAGAACATGTAGATTGAGAGTATGTGTGAAACAGTGATAGATAATCTAATTTAAGAAGCTGTATTGAGGAATAAGGACTTGATAAATGAGGAAGGTTCTGTTTTGAGGAGAGCCCTCAGCATGGGCAGGGTTGTTTAGAAATCTCCATGTGACAGCAGCACGGGCATTTGGTAATTTCAAGTCTGAACACGAAACATGATGCAATTATTTATGTTGCCTTATCCTGTAGAAAAATCACACCACAGAGCATCACAACATCAGAAAATATCACAGTGGCTCAGGTCCCAACGCAGGATTCAGGAAAAGTCTCTTTTCATGCTTCCAACCAGCTGTGACATGGGTTAGGCAGGGAGGCACCAAAGGCAAGACTGCAAAACTCTCTATTAAATACTGTCCCAACTGTAAGGACTGCAAACCAATGACTGTTCATGTGATAGACTTTGGAGGACTTCTGATTGTACAAAACTCATTATGAAGAGAAGTAGCAGGAGAACCCTGTCATACTCTATAGCACCTCAACTAAAGCCCCAGGTTACTCCTTACCTCTCTTGGCCTCCATCTGGAAGCAGAACTTGTAGGAAATTGCTATGCAGATCTCAATCCAGAGTTGTCATCACCACCTTACAACTGTCTGACTGTGAACTGATCTTACCAGCTTCTGGATGCAATCTGTGTCTCAGGGAAGGTGAAAACTGATTAACTGTTTTCTGTACAGGTAGCACTCGCTGCTCCTGTGATTCTTCTAATATAAAAGTCTGCTATCTATCCCTTATCCCAGCTGTGTAGTCCAATCTCAGATGTTTATTATAGCTGTATCTTACTCCTCCCTGTGTCTCAGCATGGCTCTCACACTGCAGTTACAGCCCTGATAGCCACTGACTTTGTATTGTTTCATGGCACACTGGGTTTCGAGACATGTGCAATTTAAAAAAGCAATCCGCTTTACAGTATTTCTGAGAACACATCACATCAACCAGTACTCCACATGTTTACTGATGGATTTTCTTTGATACAACTCCAACAGTTAGTAATTCCTTTTCAGTTTTCCTTTTTCAGACTGCTTTGTCCTGGCAGAGCTCACTGTGCATTTGAAAGCAGACCTCTACCTTGTCAGAGACATACTCCTCTTACAACACATGCTGTTTGCTGTGGAAGTACTGTGCATTTGAAAGCAGACCTCTACCTTGTCGGAGACATACTCCTCTTACAACAAATGCTGTTTGCTGTGGAAGTGTTGGTATTATACTGAGAATTCTCTTCAGCTGATGCAGTATCAAGTCACATTCCTATGATCACCGGGAAGTTACAGGCTCCCTTAACAACAGTCTCAAGAGGGCAGGATGTATCACTGGAGCACGCTGTGCCCTCGAGAGTTTCACATTGGCTTTAACTCCACTGTGAGCTGGCTTAGTCCTCATGACTACGTCCTCCCTGCATTTGGTTGCTCTGCCATAAATTGGATCTTATCTGAAATGAATTTACTATTTTGAGTTTGATTTCTTGCTGCCACTTCTGGATGTGTCCCCTGAACTGGTCCTATGTTTTGAAGTCATCAGCTGTGACATGGATGTTTGAAGTATCTCCAAATTCCTCATTTTCATTGAAATACGTCACTAGCTGAATATGTTTGAGAAGAAGGGGGAAAAATAGATACTTGCACCACATGCTACATGCGTAGCTCAAATGGTTTCTCATTTAATTTGACTTGTCAGTACCGGATTCTCTCCTCCAGAGTAGACAGCTTTCCCAGCGACTGAGCTCACAGCATCTCACCATGGGGGGGTCAGAAAAACGATGTCCTTAGCATAGTTCAGCTAAGGCTCAGGTTTCAGATAAAAATCCTAACCTTACCACTTCCTTTTCTCATTTCTGACCAAATCCTTGACTCATGAGGTGCAGGTAGGGAAAACTTGTTCAAGCCAGCTACAGCCCCATCCCTCTCTAATTGCACAAGTCCATTCCTCACTGCAAAGCAGAAGTTTTTACTGCTGCGTAAAGCAGATACAGCTATATCCATAAGTGTTTTCGATATGCATTCCAGGAAAGTCTCTGGGTGTTGTGTAAACAGCTCCTCTTTGGTGTTGTGTGCTCTGGTGTGCAGCTAACTGCTCTGTGTTGGGCCTTCTCTGCTAAGTTGTGGTCCCTTAGTAACAAGACTCCTCTTCTGGCCAATTTAAGAGTTAAACTAGGTATTAATTCCAATACAACATCACCTTAAAGTTCTGGTGGTGGATGTGAATAGACACAGAACAGACAAAGCAGTAGGTTTTTGTACCCAAGAGACTATACAGGTCATCTATTACTGGAATACTTTCATTAAAAGAAAAACCCAAACACGTATAAGATGCAGAAGCACTAAACGTGCATCATATGTGGCATTTCAGAGGTTCAGAGCTAAGCTAAGCCTTGTATTGAACGCTGCTAACTGTTGGAGGCTGCACTTTACCAACATGCCTGATTATTTGGTTTCCTGCTATGTTTATTGTTTGCAGCAAAATTATATTAATACAGGAATGGAAACAGCAAGAACAGTACTCTAAGAACGCCTGGCTACAAGAATAGAAAAAATCACTCAAGCACTTGTGATCACTGATTATTACATTTTCAGTGCTGCTGAAGAGAATTTTCTGAAGTATATTTACAATCATCTTCAAGTCCTATAAATATTGCTTTGTTATTGACTTTGTGCCATGAATCCAGTACTGGTGAAAACGCTCACCCTCCCCACTGCCAATGGCAAATCAGCTCTCTTGCTTTTCCTGGCCTTTGTGCAACTTTAGTGTTTGTGGGACTGAGAGTTCAATAGCTTAAAAATAATGAAAAGAATGTGAAGAAAACAACTTCTGACAGAATGAAAGAACAGTACAAGTTTTAAACACTAGCTACTGTTTTTGTAAAAGCACAGAAGAAATACAGCCAGCAGGATTACAGCTGCTTGAAAGGTGTCACTTTTAGGGAGAAAGCCTTGTTAAGTATGGCCACGCAGGGGAAAAAAATGCAAAGTTTTTTGCCTGTTCATACAAAAATACAGCAATTAAAATGAACTGAAGTGCCCAGTTGATATTACTTTTGAAGAAAGGATAGAAAAGCTAAAAGAAAATGTTTTTATAAGCAGAGTGCAGGAATTTATTTGCCATACTTACTTTTTGCTCAGACAATGGGATGTCATGAAACTCCCCTGGACAGGAACTAATAAAATATGAAATAGCTCCACAGAGGTGAACGCTGGGGACAGGGCTGAACTCCTGCATTACAGGAGCACAGCGATACAAATGGGGCAGTCCTGGCATTGACTGTCCTATAGATCCCACTAGAGGAAACTGGAGACTGATTGCAGTTCTAATTAACCCCCTTTGCCTTAAATTCTGATCCTTCAGAGAAGAATTTTGATCCAATTACAGATCAGATACATTGAAAATGCTACAAACTAGGGAAGCCATGAATGGCCAAAGACTTTAAAACCACTCAAGTCAGTTCAGTTCCGGATAGAATTGAATGGGGATGAAACTATTAAAAAGTTCAAACTCCTTCTCCAGTTTTGTCAGCTGATCTGATAACTTTTTTTCTGCAACTGCAAGATTTGAATGTTAAAGCAAAGAACAAACATTTAGAATTACTGAGCTCCAACGATAACAATGGGTCTCTCTTGTGCTTGCAGGTGGTTTACCAGACACAGAGGCACACAGGCAGTGCCACAATTCTGCCTTTTTGCAGTACCAAGCAATATTTCTCTGAAGCAGCTTAGGCCAGCGGTTGTGTCCAAGGTGATGGGCAGGTGGGCCACAACACCAACGGGCTGTTATCCCATTGCTCAAAAGCTGGGGTAGAGGATGGAGCAGCTGGAATAAGAACCGTAAGGTGAATCTGGGAAGAAGGTTGGAGCTGAATGCTCTGTTGTATTCTTGTTCATTAATTCATAAACCAAATCAAGCCCAGCAAAACCAGCTGTGTTTATAATGCTGTGCTGTGTGTGGACTTCATGAGTTATCTGAGAAAGACATTTATTATTACTGTGATTTGAATTTTACCAAATAGCATCTAAAGGCCGTATTTCCCTTATCATAGCAATTGTGCTATTATGACAGAGGCCTACCCCTGAGAAGTTTCAGTCTCAGTGTAATATTAAAGACAGAAAACTGGACTGAAGAGACACAAGGAAGGAATTCACTGTGCTAATACTATGTTCAATCCAGATTACTGTAGATCTCCAGGGATATCAACGGGTGTTAAGTAGCATCTACAGTAGAAAAAGTATAATGTGCTTTATAATGCCTGTATCTTCCACACCCTGGATTTCAAACGTGCACTCAGTCTTACATGCTAGTTAGTGATTAGAAACAAACACTTTCAACTCGTTTGGTGCCAACAAAAGGCACACAAAGATGAATGCAGAGCCCAGAAAACTTTGGGCATGGCTCATAGATTATCTAATGCATGAAGGTGAGACTCAGCTGAGCTTGGAATAAACGTGAGAGGGAGTTCAAGGCCACCAAGGCTGTGTGCAGTGGCCTGTCTCCATGGGTAACTCTTCCCCTTCAAAAGAAGGGGCTCTACCTGACTCCATCACAGAACTACAG
>NW_010164316.1:0-1654 GCF_000695765.1 Mesitornis unicolor | reverse complement strand
ATGGTGTAAGGGGATGCTCCGTGGTGTAAGAGTGTCTCCTTACAGGGATGCTCCACGGTGTAAAGATGCCCCACACCACAGGGATGCTCCACGGTGTAATCATGTCCCATGGTGCAGGGATGCTCCATGCCCTGGGGATGCTCCATGGTGTAATTATGTCCCCTACAGAGATGCTCCACGGTGTAAAGATGCCCCACACCACAGGGATGCTCCATACAGGGATGCTCCATGGTGTAATTATGTCCCCTACAGAGATGCTCCACGGTGTAAAGATGCCCCACACCACAGGGATGCTCCATACAGGGATGCTCCATGGTGTAATTATGTCCCATAGAAAGATGCTCCAAGGTGCAAGGATGCTCCTTACAGGGATGCTCCATGGTGTAAAGATGCCTCACACCACAGGGATGCTCCATGGTGTAAAGATGCTCCATACAAAGATGGATGCTCCTTACAGGGATGCTCCATGGTGTAAAGATGCCTCACACCACAGGGATGCTCCATGGTGTAAAGATGCTCCATACAAAGATGCTCCACGGTGTAATTATGTCCCATGGTGCAGGGATGCTCCATGGTGTAAAGATGCTCCATGGTGTAAAGATGCTCCATACAAGGATGCTCCATGGTGCTGGATGCCCCACACCACAGGAATGCTCCGGGCAAGGATACTCCATGGTGTAAGGGGATGCTCCGTGGTGTAAGATAGTCCCGTGTAAAGATGCTCTGTGGTGCAAGGGGATGCTCTGTGCAAGGATACTCCACGGTGTAATTATGTCCCATGGTGCAGGGATGCTCCATGCCCTGGGGATGCTCCATGGTGTAGCAATGTCCCATACAAAGATGCTCCATGGTGTAAAGATGCTCCATGCAAGGATGCTCCATGGTGCAAGGATGCCCCAAGCCACAGGGATGCTCTGTGCAAGGATGCTCCTTACAGGGATGCTCCACGGTGTAAAGATGCCCCACACCACAGGGATGCTCCATGGTGTAATCATGTCCCATGGTGCAGGGATGCTCCTCGGTGCAAGGGGTTGCTCCATGGTGTAGCAATGTCCCATACAAAGATGCTCCATGGTGTAAAGATGCTCCATGCAAGGATGCTCCATGGTGTAATTATGTCCCATGGTGCAAGGATGCTCCTTGGTGCAAGGGGATGCTCCATGGTGTAAGAGAATGCTCCATATGAGGATGGTCCATGGTGTAAAGGTGCTCCATGGTGTAAAGATGCTCCATACAAGGATGCTCCATGGTGCAGGATGCCCCATACCACAGGGATGCTCCGGGCAAGGATGCTCCATGATGTAAGGGGATGCTCCGTGGTGCAAGGGGATGCTCCGTGCAAGGGTACTCCATGGTGTAATCATGTCCCATGGTGCAGGGATGCTCCTCGGTATAAGGGGTTGCTCCATGGTGTAGCAATGTCCCATGGTGCCAGGGTGCTCCATGCCCTGGGGATGCTTCATACAGGGATGCTCCATGGTGTAAGAAGATGCTCCATGGTGCAAGGATACTCCATGGTGTAGGAATGTCCCATGTGAGGATGCTCCTTGGTGCCAGGATGCTTCAAGCTGCAGGGATGCTCCATGCAAGGATGCTCCATGCAAGGATGCTCCAAGGTGCAAGGATGCCCCACACCACAGGGATGCTCCATGGT
>NW_010164315.1:31520-36029 GCF_000695765.1 Mesitornis unicolor | reverse complement strand
AAAATCTTCAAAACAAAACACCAGGGCATAAAAATGTCATTAACATGAATAAAAATAGCACAGGTAACTACTTAGTGACAACTGACTTCACAGTGTCAAAATCACACGATTTTATTGACCTAGTTGAATTCCTTCCCCTCAGAATCAGAAACTTATCCAATTTCCTGCAGGAATGTCTGTACAGTTTTAGTTTAGTTTACTCATTAATGTTTCAAGCCTTTCTACCACAAAGGAACAGACACATGAAAGTGAAAAAGTACCTTTTTTTCACAGCAGGGAGCCTTCATAATGAAAACTTGGCATGTACACCTGAGGAGAACAGTAAAGCTTACCCAATTTACATATGAGGATTGTAATGCTTTTTTTTTTGCAACTGCAAAAGAAAGGAGAATAAAAAGAACATGTGACATTTTGGCACTAAGGTTATCAGCAAGACATCAATTTTACTTCTGTGGTAAAGATGCAGAGAAGACATGTAAATATGTAATTTTAAGTGTTCTGGGCATCTACAAATTTTTCTGTACATCCATGACAACTAGTATTATTATTGGGGTTTATTATTATATTTCTCCAGGGTGCTGTATAGAAAGGACTCAGTCATCTTCAGAATCTAGAGGAAAAAGCTCTCATTAATTTCAGTGGGAGGTGGCTGAAGACCCAAAAGATGTGAGAAATGGATTTGAAAGCCTGGAATCTCTTGTGTTTAGAGACAGCTAGTTACAAGGTTGCGTATTTTCCCTGATTTGCCTGCTTCTCAGATTTGTGTTTCCATTTCAATATCTGGTGGTGATTGGGAGATTTCTTTATTTCTCATGATTTACAAATTAAAATAATGAAAACTGAAGTTACATCAATTCAGCTATTTGTTTCTAAATAAATCTAACACTGTACCTAGCCAATTAGTGCATCTAAACATATCCATACTTTAAATAAAAATCTAAGATTATGCTCTCTTAAATGCATGTACATATTTAGATGGAAAATAACACTTTGTCACCATCTACCACATTTTGTAATTTCTCTTATATTCCTGTTCTTACTGCCACACATTATGACATCTATAACAACCCATGTTACTCCCAGTATCAGCAGGTTAAGTTTTATTTACAAGTCATCCATAAGTAATTCACATGTGGGTATTATTTTGCTGCTATATTAAAAGGGAGGGAAAAAAATCAACAACAAAAAAACCCCAAAATCTTTCTTACCTGAGTTCTGAGCATCACCTGATTCAATCCCCAGAGGGATTTCAACTCACTTCATCTGCCTCAGCTTCCCCATTTTTATGCTGGGAATAAAGTCATGCTTCCTCTCGCAATATAGTCTAGTTATTGTTTGAAGTTGCTAATTATTATCCTATAGATAGATAAAAACCATCAGTGAAAGAAAGAGATTTAAAAGTATGTTGCCAGCATAAACCCTTTTGTTTCATCTCTAAAATATCATGAATCATTTGTGCTAATGAGCCATAGGAACATTTTTTGTATGAGTAATTCATTCTCAGGTTTCTACTGAACTTTTCTGCTGTTTCTGCTGGAACAAGGGATCTCCTTGTACATCTGCAGATGTCTGACTAGTTCTCAAAAACTGACCTGTTTCCTATGTTAGTTTTGGGATTTTTTCATCTTTCTAATCCTATATCTCTAAATACAGTTTTTGCATGTCTTTTAAGCTCTCCTTATCCCCCAGAATAGTGACCTACTAACAATCTCAGAAAAAGGCATGCATTGAAATAGTAAAGGAAGCAGAATGTGTCTAACAGAATGTAGAGTATATATAAAATTAGCTAAAGAAAGCCAAAGACAAAAGATGTATAATAAACAAATTACACTATTTTTACTTGCTTTTCTACAAATAACTTATATTTTGTTCCATTAATTGCAAATATAAATTACAGTATCTCTGATGCTTCTAAGTGTGTATAGCTGGGTAATGAGTTTTTGATAAAACAGTGTCTCCTTCCCACATAAGAAGTCAATCATCTCACACTGTAGCTGCAATGTCATTCCCAAGAGAACATGAAACCTTTTAACAAGTGGAGTGGCAATATCTCCTTTGCCTCTGTTTGGAAAAAAAATAAATTTAAACTTGGGTTTACTACATTTTACAGAACTGTAGCAAGGACTAAAATAAAACCATAAAAAGGAAGGAACAATTCAAACCAAAAACTACTTCAAGGGCATCTCTTAATATCTGATCAGAAGTGAAAGGAATAAATCTCCACCCAAAAGGACATCTTTCACAGGCAACAATTTTTAGGAAGGAAAAAGCACAGTTAAGGGAAGAAGTTTGTACAAGCAATTGTCTTTAAAGGAAAAGGCATATAGACACTGATAATACATGTTTCATCCTGTCCTTGGCCATACGTGGCCTCCAGGGGATGGAGCTCCCTCTTGTCCCCATACTGGAATAACGGACTGCAGTGCTGATGCTGTGATGGATTATTTGCTCCTGCAGAGCTTGGCTGGAGCAGCATTGACCCCTGAAGACCAAGGGGCACTTGCTGTTCCTAGACACTGATCTTCACAAGAAGGACAAAGTTTCCCTACTGTTGTAACTCAAAGCAGAGGGAGAAAGAGCTGCCTTGCAGCAGAGGAGCCCAGTCCAGCCTACAGGTTGCTGTGGGAGAGTGCCAGTCCCTTCACTGAGATGTCCACCCAAATGCAGTTTCTGGTCCTCCACACCCAGTGTGGAGCAGGCTGTGAGAAGAAGGAGTGCAGAGGCGCATGCAGGGGAAGACTGATATTTCTTTGAATATCCCTTTTGAAAGGCCATGGGAATGGTAAAGTTCTTATGTGAGTGAGGACAAGCAAGTGTTGCACCCATCTTTGAAAAGGGCAGAAGTGCACCCAGGGAACCATAGGCTGTACAAGCTGACCCTGGTGAGGAGCGAGCCAGCAGTTCTTGGAACCTAAAACAGAAGAATATTTAACATGGACTCACCAAGGGTAAATCGTGCATCACCAGCCTGATAGCCTGCAGTTGAGCATGAGGAGATAAAAAGCAGATATCATTTACCTCAGCTTCAGTTAAACACTTGACATCACCTCTCTCAATATTCTTCTACCCAACTTAGGACATTACAGTCTGGATGAGTAGAGAAAGAGATGGGTAAAACACTAGTTGCAGGAGCAGGTTGAGAGAGGAGTGGTGAAGAGGCCATACCCTACCTGGAGACCACTGGAACATACTGGGGCATAGTGGGGCAGCACAGGGGATAATCCTGAGTGCTGCACAGTTTAACACCTGTATCTGAGGAGGAGGTATGCACCCAGGATACATGCACCAAAATGGGGTCAACTGGTGCACACTTCTGCAAATAAACCCTGTCAAGTTGAAACCCCCAGGAAGGCTGGTGAATATTATACCAGGGGCTGAAAACCAACTCACTTTCTGGAAGGTACCTATATGTGCATTAAAGCCATTTAATGTACCTGTGAACGCTGCAGCAAAAGATCTCTCCCAAAGTGGTTTGCTCAGGAGGGACTTAGATCTGAGATCGAAGCCACAGTATCTACTGAATGAGAAAGGACTTGTAGTACGGCTCCAGAAGAGCCATAGATCCTCAGAGAGCCATTTAGATGCCTAACTTCTATGAAATCAGGGAGATCTAAGGGTATGAGACTGGCTTTCAGTAAGGATCATCATATTTTGAATTCATAGTACTTCCTTTCCATCCTGGCAGGCTTTTGTCTTGTTGAGCAAAACTAATAGGATCTGTGGTCATTTCCTAGAACTACAATCATTTTTGGTAAGAGATAACCTGTTTCAAGATGTCCTTTGAAAAGGCAAAAAAAAAAAAGGAAAAAGACCATATTTCCAGGTGCCTGTTCTCTCTCACACAGTAGAAAACAAAAGGCAAATTACAGTATTGTCAGGTATCAATGCAATCCCCTTTAGGAAAATGAAGCTAGATCAGCATATGCAAGAACCTATATTCTCCATATTACATCACGGATGGCCTTAAATTCATCTGGCTCAAGGTTGTCCTTTGATTGGTATTCAAGTGGAGTGGTAAGTGTGTGCTCTCTAATCCCTGCAACACATGGTAATTTTTTCATTCTCTCTCTGTCTCCACCTGTTCCATGGTCCAGTGGAGGGCTGCAAATCCTATCAGGGGAGTGCAGCACTGCTAAGCCTGCTTCCCTGGCTCCAGTCCATCACATGTGCACTCAGGCTGCAGAGCACCAAGCCAGCTGCAGCCCAACGATCATGTTATCAGATGACGGATGGCTTCATATCAGGTGTTTAAACTGACGAGCTGCCCCATCTGGTAAATGATTCGGGAAGTCTGGCCTTGCTTGATGAATGGGGAAAGTGACAATGCCAATCAGTGTGACCCCTGCAGCTTCCCTGCTGCCGGCCCAACAGCCACAATCAAGTATATCCCACTGGTTTACTTTTTCAATTCCATTGTCACTCTACTGAGACCTACTGTCACTAAATTGCCACTAAATTATATCATTAATCCAAATATTTTCCTTGTAAGAACCTTCACAAAATGCATAC
>NW_010164315.1:27702-31489 GCF_000695765.1 Mesitornis unicolor | reverse complement strand
GCAGGACTGGAGACCAGGTTAAGTCGACAAAGGACGATGCAGTTATAGATGCAGTTATAGATGCTAGGAGGGATGTGTTACAGATGACTCTGGCGAGCAGGACAGTGATACAATTATTGAGGCACTTTTTCTTGCTCCCTTGAAATTCAAAAATCATGAAGCTGATTATCAGAGGGAGAGATAAGAGACTAGATTCCCACCTGGCACCATTTCAGAAAATCACATACTCTCGAAGCACGTGATGAATTCCCTCCAACTTCAGCAAAGACATATTAATTGCCATCAGCTTGAGACCCAGTCCTCAGTATTCCACTAAAATATATATTACAGAATATGTGATTGAAAACTGACAATGTTAGAAATTACTACTGAAGTACCATTTCATAATGTGGTATTTAATGTCTATTAAAAAAAATACATCCCGTCTTTGTTTAAAGTATTACTACTTTATTACTTAAATCTGTGAAATATAAATTACATAAACGTGGGAGCTTGCACTTCAATGCATTGTTAAATTTTCAGCCGTGTACTGTGCGCATTTGGCTTAGTTGCACAGTGTATGGCAAACTGACTGCTTATTGTAATAGAGATCAAATCATGGAGATGGCAGAATACACAGAGACTACAAAAACAACTTTCAGTACAATATTTATTTTAATCGGCAATTCAAAATTACTTAACTGGAGTTGTGAACAATCCAACTGCCATTTTGTTTTTGTTCTCAACTTAAAAACATATTTTTCTCCTCAGTCCCTTGATACATGTGGGTTTTTGTCCATCCTCATTAGAAAACCACTTTCTTGAAGAACAGACAGCAGTGAATAAACTAAACAAAAAAGAGATCCTAATGAAAATGACAGCACAGCAGGTACACTTGTGATTTAGTGTCATTTCTCTTTGCATGCTGCAAAATTGTCAAGCATTTCAGGTATAAAAAATAAAACCTTCTATTCCGTACAGGATAACTGCTGCAAATTGGCAACATGTAGATATTTTAATAACAAGGCAAACAGCAGCAGCTACTCAAGGTATTTATCAGCCTGTACATCTTTACATTTACTGTGGATCATTCATGTTTATTTCTTTGTTTACTGAGCACTTATTTGTGAATTTGTATGCTCCGGAATGTATAGAGAGATTGTACAATATGATTTATGTTATGCTAAATTGTACAAAGCAGTTTTATCACTGAATCAGTGGCTAGCATTTCAATTTTATTGGTTACCTTTGCATAGGTCTGCCTCAGGTGAAATTCTATCACACTTATAACATAAGTAATATTTGGATTTTATTCAGTTATTAACCACAAAGCTTAGGAGCCAGGCAGAGATAACTCTCCTATGTCACAGAATAGTGACATGCGTTGTTCATATGGGTATATGCCCATATTCAGGGAGTTGTTTATATATTTACCTAGTATACATAATGTGTCAGAATCATGTGAGAAGACAGACTTTGCATTAAAAAGATCATCAGGATTTAAAATTTCTACTAATGAGACTCATGGCAAAGCTCAGTTGTGCAACCGACAAGTGTGGTTCTTCTCCCAGCTCTCTTAAAACCAAAGGGCAAGCTGGGATGCTCTGATAACCTTTCTTCGTGTGCTCTTTCTCTCCTCGTCTTCCTCACAGCAACACTACAGAACATAATGGCAAGCCTAACACTCGTTCTTCCCCATAGAGGACTGAAGGTACAGAGTGGGAACTTGCATAAATTAGTAACGGGAATGTCAACATTTACTGGGAAACCTGCAACGTCTTTTCAGAAGGAAGCCCAAAGCCAAGTGAGAAGGGAAAAAAGAGCATGCTGTTTTGCCTCACTCCCTCTCACCCTCCCTTTCTTTTACATCTTCATCAGACAGAAAAGATATTAAGAGACATAAGGTCTGGTCTAGGATTCCTGGGTCCTGAAAATGGGCAGTGATTTCAGTTTGAGTTTTGGATACGCAAGGAATGCAGAAGCCTCTGCAAAACTAGTTTTTTGTAAACAAAGACCATATAAAAGTCTAGTTTAATATATGGTTGTTTTAAAACTGATTTGTATGCACAACACAAAAGTATAAATGGCTTCACCAAGATTTATTGATTCATGTCAAGGCATCATTACTTTTCAAAGTGTGAAAAATGATCATATATTTATGACCTGCCGACTGAAGCTGTTTTGTGAATTAGCAAAAGCTCTGGAGAGGAGCAGCCTAATTGCATTATCATAGAATCAGAGATGGTTGTCAATTTTCCCCCATTTAGCTTTTCTCCTTTAGTTTGTTAAAATGAAGGTGCCATACGTTTGTTGAATTCACTAATACCCTGATGAATGAGGTATTTTCCCAATAGGCTCACTACGAGTATAAACAGTGAATTAGGGATGATAGGTCATCAATCATATCTCCTTCAAACAGATCTTTGCCCTGAGATTATTTGTTATATATTAAAAGGACTTACAAAGTTATCATAGTAAACAGTCTGATGAAAAGACACTAAGTTTACCTTAATTCCGTCCTAGTGGGTTTGTAAGGGAGTTTGTCTTTTCAGATAGATATCCCTGTGTCATGGCATACTCTTATCTAGTTTTTATTTTCTTCATTAACAGTCTTTGTTTCTCTTGTTTTTTAAAAGATGTGTAATTTTCATAGTATTGCCCTTTAATGTATCTATATGCTGTGGCTGAAATCCAACATCTGCTCTGAATTTCAAGTGGATATTTTCATAGGTTTGAGGGCGTTTCTGGATTTCAAGAGCTATGCTTGTTACCATTTTTATAGGAAACCATCATTTACACTCCTCTTCGGAAAGGTATTTAATCATCATGGGGGCAACATCTTCGCACACACTGTATTGTAAGCAAGCGTTTCATCTCCATTGATGAGCACCAGCCCCTGGTGGAAGTTAAGCATATGTTTAAGCAGCGTCCTGGCTGGCGGCACTTTACTGGATGTTATCCTTAATTTAAACCAAGAAAGGTCAAAGGCAATCTATAATTCAGAGTACCTTTCACCTCCTGCAATGTGACTATGGCTGGCTCCAGCTGTGCTGCTGAGTCAGGGGGGGAGGCAGAGCAGGAATTCATCCATAATTGCATCCCGCGACCAAGGCTGCATCACGTGAGGCCCCATAACAAGCTGTGTTAATAATGTGCTAACAGATGCAGGAGGGCTTCTGCTCCTGCTCCCAGCAAATCTATGACTTATCATGCTTATTAAGCTGGAGGTAAATTTGCCCTTCAAAGATGTGCCTCCAACACCCACGGAAATCAGCAGGAGGACAGGGCAGTGGGGCTAGCGTCAGCCTTGGTTCAGCCCCTTCCTTTCCCCAGCTGCTTACAAAGCTCCCCCATTGGATCCCTTCGTTTTCCAGCCAGAATGGTGGTACACTGGGCAGGCAGCAGCCCTGGTGCTCAGGGTAAGGGCTGAGGAGCAGAGTGTCAAGTGATGCTTCCTTCCCTATGCATTGGGTGCTCCCTGTCTACAAAGTGCTGCCTTTCAGGAGGTGCGGGGCCAGATGCTGCACTTCAGGTTCAGTAGTCCTCAGTGGACTAGTTTTCCTAAGAATTTATTTGGATCATCATCCACTGAAATGAAATGTCTCGAGCATGGCAGCATGGCAGGTAGATTGGAGCAGTTATAAAGATTTGAGTGGTGCATCTGTAGGGTGTTTACATTCAAGGGTTGGGAGCTTTGCACAGTCACTCTCTTTACTGTGGGGTAAAGCCACCACCTTCAACAGGGAGCTGTCTAGACTCTGGAAACTGGGCCAGGAGGAGAACCCTTCATTTACCTCCATGACGAGCA
>NW_010164315.1:4155-27671 GCF_000695765.1 Mesitornis unicolor | reverse complement strand
AGGAATGGCATACATTAGAGCTCTGCCACTTGTTTGAGAGCTTGAGATGTATTTTAATTATTTTTTTCCCCATCATAGGCATTCAAATTTGTCTGTAGCCAGCACACTTATGCTTATGCAGTCCTGTCTTGAATGGTATGGCCTAATTGTATTCCCTTGTTTAATAATCCGTGCCCAGACTCTGTCCGGAATATTTTCAGATCTCAGGTGCAAGAGAGCCAGTTTTACATGTTGATCACAATTAAATGCATTCGCGAAAGTCTGGATGTGAGGAACACAGCCTCCGCTGCTCTTCCAAATTACAATATCGCGGGTACCTTTTTGAGAAGTCCCAAGGATACTTTGAAGACCATCAAGTTACAGGCATGAATTTGGAATCCCATTAATATTTGTATAATAAAACCTTTGTTCACACGACTGTTAAGGAAACCCAAAGGAGTGCTAACACAGTGTGCACACATTCTGACTCACCAAAGGTTTATGAATAATTTTTCCCATTAGGCAATCAGCTAACACCTCCAGCACATGAACTTGTGGTTACCAAAATGCTAAACACTGAGGAGAGAAGAAAGCTGATTCCTGGGCTGAAGCAAAAATCCTGCAGAAGGCAAAATGTTTGTGAGACTCCAATGGGATTTTGTGTAAGGAAGAGTGTCCTCTTGCATACAACAAGTAAAATTTCCAATGGATAGATGTTATCATGGAACCTGCTCCCATGAGTGGGGTTCTTTGATCATGGGGGTTTTTTGGAAGCAAATTTTGCAGAAACTTCGCTGCATTCCTGTTGCCACCACTGGCACCACACATCTTTCAGGGGTAGGACTCAGACTATTCAGCACCTAGAATTCACCGACCTGATTATTTTCATTATTCAGGAGGCTAAAGGATGGGTCAAGTAGGTATCATAAGGTCGAGAAGGTTACGGTAAATGTGCAAACAAGCTGGGGAAGGAGATTGCATGGTACTGGCTGCCGCTTTCCTCTCTCTAGTCTGTGTTGGCTGTTACTTTAACAGCCCTTAAAATTCACGGCGAAACTTTAAAAGACAGAAAAGAGCTTTAAGGAAGGGAACAATGGTAGCTCTTCCATGAGGTTAGTGTTTCCTCTGAGAGAAAGCAGGGAGGTTTAGGAGAATGGGGAAGGTGTTATTGTAATAGAAACATAAACTAAAGTGGGCTATTTCTAATTTAACAATGGGTGGCCCTGTTTTTATCAGTTTATGGTACGGTGTGTTTTTGTCTTCATGAACACTCTTCTTTTGTCATTCAGCTATATAATCACCACCTTTTGTAAGATAATCACAGGTAATTAACTTTTTAACTGTTCTTGTCCTGTTAGACTAGTAATTGCCTGTCTCTGAATCACATATCTAGGAGGTTTTTCAGAAAAAAGAAGATATGATCTATCCGTAGTTTCAAGTCTTTTGACAACTGATTGAGGCCCAATTGTTTTACATATGGTGATATATTTATGGCAATTCTCACTTTGATAGCGGTTCTGAAAGGCTAGACTGAAATTGAACCACACATCCAAAAAATGCGTTTCCATAATACTGAGCTCTGTGCAATCTAACCAGACAGGGGTGTTTAAATTCTACTAGTTTTATGTTCTTTATGACTTTGATTTATCCTTAAATATACTGCATAGAGGACCAAATGGAACAATTCAGGTCTGAATAAGGAAAATAACAATAGCTTTAATAGTTCAGAACAAAAGTCCCTCTTATCCAGTAGTCAGTCCCTGAGAGTAAGCTCACCATCAACAGTTGCTTGAAGAGGGGAGAAAAACCCCCATGGGAAATGTAGTGATATCTTCCCAGAAAATGTTCTCAGCCTCCAAAAATCTGTATTTCAAGGCCAATTTGAGATGCAGGGGTAGTGCTTTAGTTGAATAGCCTTATGTGCTTTTCTACCATAAATTTGTCAATTTTTAATCACTTTTTAATGCATCAGACATGGATGCATGTGAAATTTCCACATTCATTCTGTGGTCTGGAATTCCACAACTTGAGTACAAGTCATATGAAAGACCATGCTCTTTTGTCTGCTTTGAACCTGCTGTTTCATGAGATGCACCTATCACTCTCCCTCACAATATAATCCTCATAATTTTGGAGTTGTGCATCAAGTTCCTCTTCAGTAACTTTTTTTATTCCCCCATTAAAAAGAGTCCTAAACCACTCACCTGTTCCTCATACAGAAGCAAAGGGAAGTAATCTTTGCACTCATCATCCTTGAATGGGTTGCAGACTAACAAAGATGCTGTACATTTTATTGTCCAGACACCTTAAAATTGCTAAGTATTACTGTTATCCAAAATTATGTGACTTGATACTCTTATATCTGATATGTTTCCACTGCATTAATTATAACTGGTGGGGAAGCCAGGAAATGTAAATATCAGTCTCCCATCTTTCACACTGCTGTTGCTTGGTTAGTTGGCTGGCATATTTTTATGTGCTTTTTAATCTCAGCTGCTTTGCATCTGAGGCTTAATTCTTCTTATACTGATGCTAGGTTTTCATCACTGGAGATGAAATGGGCTCACGTAAAATAATATCTGAGGAAAGGAGAATCACAGACCTTTTATTTGTTTGTTTTTGGTTTACTTACTGGAGCAACATCCTGGAAGAAAGATGTAATTGTAGCCCAGCTGGGCTGCTCCAGGTCTAGTAGCTTCAGAGTGACTGCCCTGGAGGGAATGAGAGAAGGTTTTTGCACACCCCTCTCCAAGAAGCTTTCTTGGAAAAGACCTCTGGAGGGGAGAAACTGGAAGGCTGCAGCCCAGCTCTCCAAACTTCACTCTGTCGCAAGACCTTGTTCTCTTGGCCCTGGCACACTCTCTCAAAAAAACCGAATCAGACGAGTTTGGGGTTTTGCTCTTGCAAGTGCACCTAGAAACATTCTGCAGAAACACAAACTCCAGTTCACTACTACATGTTGTGGTTGATTTAAGTCAGAATTTGTTGCTTCTACTGTCTGAAGAAGGGAATATTTGAGAGCAGTGCCAGGAATCATGGAAAATAAAACAACAGGCTACTTGCAGATGCTTGTAAATTGCTTCAGTTATCAAGACATAAAGCTCTTTGTTCATTGGGAACTAAATATAAACAAACTTTCAATTACTTTTTTACAACATGGGAGAAGAAAATATGTTGGAGCATTTTATATTCAACTAACTTCATTTTAGTATAATTAATAAAGCTTTCCCTATTATGATTGTCTGTATTCAAACTTTTTATTTCTACAGAAAGAAGTCATTTTTGTCAGAGCTCAGAATGTAAGGTAAGAATCTCAGCAATGTCTCTATACCATGTTAGAAATTATAAATTTGCTTGAGTTTCATTTTACTTGAGTTTAATGGAATAGTGGGATAATTTTATCAGGTATGTATTAGGTCTCCACCACGTGGAACCTGGTCTGCATATTTAAAGAGAAATCACAGAATCAGAGAATTACAGATTGGTAGGGGTTGGAAGGGACCTGTGGAGGTCATTTAGTCCAACCCTTCTGTCAAAGCAGTTTCACCTACAGCATGTTGCACAGGACAGGGTTTTAATAGCTCCAGAGAAAGAGACACCACAACCTCTCTGGGCAGTCTGTGCCAGTGCTGTCAACCTCACAGTAAAGAATTTTTTCCTCATGTTCAGGTGGAACTTCCTGTGTTCCAGTTTGTACGTGTTGCCCCTTGTCCTGTTGGTGGGCACCACTGAAAAGAGTCTGGTCCCATCCTCTTGACACTCGCTTTTTATATATATATAAGCATTGAAAAGATCCTCCCTCACTCTCCTCTTCTCCAGGCTAAACAGACCCAGCTCTCTCAGCCTTTCCTCATGTGTGAGATGCTCCAGTCCCCTCATCACCTTA
Source organism: Mesitornis unicolor (assembly GCF_000695765.1). NCBI lineage: Eukaryota > Metazoa > Chordata > Aves > Mesitornithiformes > Mesitornithidae > Mesitornis > Mesitornis unicolor. Next base: position 23,806 of record NW_010164315.1, on the reverse strand, counting down.
GTGGCTCTGTGCTGGACTCTCTCTGGTAGTTCGTTGTCTTTCTTGATCTGGGGAGCCCAGAACTGGACACAGTGCTCCAGATGTGCCCTCACTAGGGCAGAGTAGTTGGGGTGATGATCTCCTTTCACCTGCTGACTACACTCTTAATGCACCCCAGGATACCATTGGCCTACTGGGCCACAAAGGCACACTGGTGGCTCCTGGTTAACTTATTGTCCACTAGAACTTCCAGGTTCTTCTTCACAGAGCTGCTTTCCAGCAGGTCACCCCCTAACCTGTATTGGTGCATCGGGTTATTCCTTCGTAGATGCAGGACCCTACACTCAGCCTGTCTAGGTCTCACTGAATGGCAGCACAGTGTGTCAACCACTCCTCCCAGACTTGTGTCATCAGCAAACTTGCTGAGGACACACTCTGTCCCATCATCTAGGCCATTGATGAATATATTGGACAAGACTGGACCCAGTACCAAACCCTGGGAAACACCGCTAGCCACAGGCCTCCAACTAGACTCTGTGCCTCTGATCACAACCCTTTGAGCTCTGCCATTTAGCCACTTCTCAATCCACCTCACTGTCCACTCATCTAACCCACACTTCCTAAGCTTACCTATGAGGGTGTTATGGGAGACAGTGTGGAAAGCCTTGCTGAAATCGAGGTAGATAACACCCACTGCTTTTCCCTCATCTACCCAGCCAGTCACACCATCATAGAAGGCTATCAGACTGGTTAAGCATTTTTTCCCCTTGGTGAATCCATGTTGACTACTCCTGATAACCTTCTGTTCCTCCATAGGCTTAGAGATGACATCCAGAATGATCTGTTCCATTACCTTTTGAGGCATGGAGGTGAGGCTGACTGGCCTGTAGTTTCCTGGCTCCTTCTTATTGCCCATTTTTGAAGAATGGAGTGACATTGGCTTTCCTGCCATTCTCAGACACCTCTCCTGCTCTCCATGACCTTTCAAAGATGATGGCTTAGCATAACATCTGCCAGCTCCCTCAGCACTCATGGGTGCATCCCATTGGGGTTAGACTTGTGGGTGCTGAGTTTGCCTAAATGATCTCTAACCTGATCCTCTTCAACCAAGGGAAAGTCTTCCTTTTTCCAGACTTTCTCTCTTACCTCCAGGGTTTGGGATTTCTGGTGGCCAGCCTTAGCTGTAAAGACTGAAGCAAAGAAGGCATTCAGTAACTCCGCCATCTGTGTATCCTATAATGTAGTCTGGCTCAGCTACAAGGGATTGAACTATATGCAGCGATCATTTAGTGAAATTCTGTGACCTGTGTAATGCAAGAAGCTAGATTAGTTTACCACAATGGACCTTTCTGGCCTTAAAATAAATTGACTCTATGATATAAAATTGGCTTCATTCAGGTTAGTCATCATTGGCTGAATTGTGCCACCCTTACATATGTTGAGACTCATTCATTTCAGAATTACTCATCATTCTGTGCATCGAGAAATAATCAGACCTGTGTTAATGAATGCCATAGTGGAAAAGAGATTTGAATAATGAGAGAACACAACATTTGACACAGTCTGATGTCTTATAAATAGTATGTTGAATGTATGAAGTAGCAAGATAAAAGGCTTCGTTGTCCCCTTTGGCCAGTATCCATAAAACTCAAACCACTGTTGCAAGGAGCAGAACAGTGAGGTTAATGCAGGGAAGGCAGAAATGGAAAGCCTCTGTGCCCTCCTCAGGATGGACCAGTGCCCGCAGCATCTTTCTCCATCCTCCACAGGGACAGCACAATGGCAACCAGCAGAAGAATTGAAACCACACTGACATCGCTCGTACACCCCCAAACCTTAGTGCTACACAGACTTTTATTAAATGTCCCAAGACAAAATTCAACACCTGGCTGAAAAGTTTTGCACCTGGCTTCAGCGCTTGACTCTCGTACAAAGAGGAGCAGAGGGATCGCACCTTGGACTTCTTCCAGCACTGCCTTTCAAAGTGTTTGTGTGTGCAAACAGGAACAGGAGGTCAGCAACTGAAGAAAGCATCATTGCCACAACAGCTGCTGCCAGGCAAGGTGATCCTGTCTGCATGATCTGTCAGGGGGGCTTGTCACTTCATCACTGATGACTTTGCAGGCAATGCTAACGGCTGAAGGCTTTTGTGTCCCTGCCTGTCTCGTTTCCCTCTACCACAGTGAGCTGTCTTAGCAGTTGTGTTCACACAGTATTTTGTGGAGCCTGGGTAGGAACCAGACCTGGAAATCGGCAACTGGAAAATAATCCTCTAAAAAACCCCAACATTTGGTATGGAGGCATTTTTTAATCTAGACCAATGCAGTGACTTCCATCAACTGGCTGCCAGGAAAGGAGTGTGCACCACAGCTGGAGAGAGAGCAAACAGCTGGAATGGGAGGTGGAGATAGAGACCTCACGAGCTACCATTGCCCCCAAAGGAAGCATCCCTGGTGCTGTGGTTCTGCAGCACTTCAGGATAAACATGATGTCTGTATAGCAGAATGTTGCCACAGGATCAGGATTTCCCATTTCAAAAGTAACCGTCAGCTTAGACTCAAATTTATTTTAAGTACCTCAGCTTTGCCCTGGTGTTCATGTAGCAGCAGCAGTTAATTTTCCTGTGACAATGTTCTATTCTACTGACATTATCTCTTAAGTATAAGACTATTCTATTAAGGTGGATGAATTGAATTTCATTTCCTCTCACTTCAAATAATGGCATTCTATTCACATTGCTTTCAGTACATCATGGCAGAGTACGGACTTTTGTTAGAGGCTGGCACCTGCTAATGCTGTTATAGTAAGGGTAGAGATTTCCATTATAAATCCTCTTTTACGGTATTTTAAATCAGCTATAAAAGTTCCCTCCAAGATGAAACTTGGCACCAGAAAAAAAAAAAAAGATTTTTTTTTTGAAGTTAAGAATTATTTGGCTTGATTGTTTTAAATGTCTTTCAGTTGTGTAAATGGAAAGTTTATCAGTTCAAGACATATTTAAAATTTCTATAAATCAGCATTTCTTCAACTCAAGGATATAGTTTGACATTAGTTCAAAACGTATTCTAATTGCTTTTTTATTATGAAAAATAACAAATTCTTAAACTTTGGAGAGTGTGTCTTCTACATGTCAAGTAACTACTTTTCATAAGGAGTTTTACTGCATATATTCTAAATATGTTTCTATCCCAAAGACATGTTAAAAATAGCATATTCATAAATCTGCCTTAAATCATGCTTCCATGGTAAACTTTTAACGCTTATGAAACAGCTGTTACAGTTGGTTTTTGGTTGTTTTTTTTTATTATAACAACTCCCTCTTTAAAACCCATGATGTATCCTGATTCAGAAAAACACTTAACCAGGGGTCACAAAGCAGGACAAGTTGCAAATAGGACAACACAGAAAAGGAATCCATTCTCCCCCGCAAAGTGGCTGGGACGAATGACCACACACTCTCCAGAACATGGCAGCTGTGGGCTTTCTCTTCTCTGTCTCTGCTGTCATCTGCAAGTCCCTTTCAGGTTTTTATCTTTGAAGCATATGCATTCTTGGACACAGCATTCACTGCATCACCCCTAAAGAAATCCCTTTATGAGGAGGCCACGTCACAAAGCAGTAAAGAAAATTCTGGACGTCAGAAATTCTCTTCAATTCTAACACTATCAAAAATATTCCATTTTACCAGCATCCACAATATGGAGGACATATGCTTGTTTGCAATTTTAACAGCAAAATACTTTTTAAAATTCTTTATAACTTTCTAAATCATTGTGTCTATTTGATACTTTTTAAATTGCTGACAAAGTTAGAAATGTGTGTATTCATTATTTACTGAATATTCATTAGCCAGTAAAAATGCCCACTTACTCCACTCTTATTCACAAATATTTTTATTAATGCCACAGCTTTCACTGCATGACATTGAGGTCCAAATATGCGCTCTCTGAATGCTCACGTATGTTACATCACACTAAAACCCGCATAAGAAGCATTAATAGGTGCAAACATCACAGCAGTTATTGTAATGATTATTGTAATGTGCTGTAATAATGAGAAAAACACTAAAACACGTCCTGCTCACAGAAGTCACCTGCTTCCAACCTGAAGCTGGTAAATGCCTTACTCCAGGTTTCTATGTAGCAACTACTTGAACAGGCATCTATGCTCGGGGTTAGCAAATTCAAGGTTAAAAGTCAGTCCTTTCCTACCAGTCCCCTACATGTACATTACATTCTTCTGCAGATATTCAGGATGAGAGAAATAGTTTTGTTGTCTCATTGAGGTGATCAGGGGATCTAGGGAAGCCACTTCTTCCTCAAACGCTGAGTGAATAGCAATGCCTATATCGGCCAGAGGAACAAAATTTCCATTCCTCATTGCAGAAAATGTCCAGTAAATTAAAAGTGATGGACTTCAGAGCAGTGCCTATCAATACGGTTGGGGTTCTCCAAGCAGTCATTAGCTGGGCTTTCAAACACCATGAAGAAGAAACTCTTTCCATTTATAAATTCACAAGTGCAGTGTGAGGAGCAAAAGAAGAGCATAGGTATCTCATGCATTGCCATTTTAGGAAACCAAACAATTAAATATTATTAAAAGCCTTTGGTGTGGTACACTGTCTTGTGATCCAACATCCTCTTGCTAAGTCCTTTACACCAGTGTCACAAGCTCTTCTGCCAGCACTGAACTACTTGCCTACACACTGAGCTACGAGAAACATCAAGCTCTCAGATAGCTGTAGCAATGTTTTTATGTGGGACATCCACTGCTCCAGGGACCTGTAAGAAAAGCACGTTTCAGTACCTAGTGCTTCTGTCACCAGGCATGCAACACGAATCACAGCAATCATTTGCCTTTGACCAATGTGCAAAGTACAAAGTAACCTCAAAATAAGTTTTGGGTGTGGGATTTTTTACATTAGTTTCCATTTCTTGCTATCATGCCTGGAATCCCGTTTATGACTTTTTTCAGATCCTTGCAGAAACCTATTTTTGCTATTCACCACAAGAACAGCATACTGGTCCACATAGCTAGACAATACCTAAAGAACAGTATGAGAGAAGAACAACAATAATTTAATTTTACTCTAAATTTTGCTATCTCCTATTTGATTCCTACAGTGGAAAATAAGATGAACTACAGCACATCAGCTGAGGAATGTACTATGGGATCTATAATTTGAATTCAGAGTATTTCCACAAATGTATCACCATCCTAAGCAGAAGTCATACAGTGTGAACAACAGTGATATAGTGTGTCCACTCAGAGCAGGCAGTAGCTGTTACAGATCATTTCACATTTTTAAGAAATACCAAAAAAGAACACATCCATTTCATCTGCAGATGTGCCCAAATGCCACAATGGTCAGGAAGAGGTTGACTGCATGCTTGGATAAAAGAGGTCTATATACTATACCAACCCCTAAGTAGATGCATGTAGATTTACTCCTTAGGCAAAAAGCTTGTCTACAGGGGAAAACAAATTGGAAGATCTGTTTGAAAATAGGTCCCACAGCAGGGTCACACTGCAGACAAACCCATAGCATGTTCCCAGTTTTGTATACATTTTCTGACCTGAGAACTACCACAAAGGTCCGCAGGGTAGGTTTTAGGAGAATCTCTCTGCTAGATCCCTAGCAGTGTGAGCTGAAGTGCTTGGGAGCTTTTACAGAGGAGAATGAGCATGGTTATGGCTGCTGGGCTAATAAAGAGAACAAAAAAGCACATTAACCACCCACGGTGATACCACAGTTTGTGTGTGGCAAGAAGGAGTAAAATCAAGCTCTTCAGGTGTCAGTTATTACAAGATTCACACCAATTGTTGGAGACATGGGAACTTTTAGTCCCTTTTCCATGAAGGCAAATGATATAACAAGTAACAAGTAAATATATATATATATATAAAAAACGAATAATATAATATAGCTGGCTTCAAGAATGGTTCGGACCATCGTGTTTTCAGGGGACATATATGAGGGTGTGGAAAGGCAACAATTTATTGATCTAAGAAAATATGCTAGTGAAAGCAGTAGAGTTAGTAAAAGACCACAGGCTGCTGGTAAAATAAGACATTCGTGGGCACGGGGGGAGGTCAGAAGTGCTGACACTCCTGAGATAACTTGATTGCGAAATTGCTGCATTAATGTTTTAGAGGAAGATGTGTAAAGTTAAAAAAAAAAAAGATTAAACCCTCTTCACTTTCCTAGCTTGAGCAGTTTAAGAGATGCTCAGCTGTGACTAGAGCGGAAAGGATGCCAACTTTCCAGCGTGTGTGTGCACATTTCTTTTGCTCATAATTAATAGCCCCTGTGCTTGCTAAGTTTTTGGAAAGCAGCTCGCAGCCTACCTAGGTAATGCCTTCTGACAACGTTTTGAAGATCAGTTATGTCATATGGCTGCCTTTTAGAAAAAAAATTGTAATGCATAGCAGTGCCATATGGCATCTCTGAAGAATCAGCCGGATTGGACAGACATTCATTGGATAAAGTCCCACAGCACTTGGAAAAGAATGTAGTCCTGTTGCCAAAATGTGGCCTTTGTTAATCTCCTAACTATTATTGTGCAGAAACCAATTCATCTGTATTAATTATAAACAAATTTTAATTACTTCAGTAAAAGCTCATTATACAAATATCTAATGCCAAACAAGCTGCCTTAACCCTTTGTGAGACTCCAAAGAAAACTTTAGATGTCTGACTGTGTTCTGAGAAAAGCTGAAGTTTCAGCAAGACTGCAGAGCACAATTGTGTGACATATATGTTTTTCTCTTCTCATATTTCATGCTGTACGTGTGTTTTACAGCCTCTATCAAAATTGTGTCTGTGGTTATAAAAGGCCATTTACACCTCACATGCAAGAACACAAAACCAAACCTGACATTTCCTATTGTTTAACATTTCAAAGTATAATATAGTCCATTTAAAATTGCAATGATTCACAAAGGCATGAATAACATGACAAACTGTGACCAGTTCACAGTTAAGCATTCATCACCATCCAGGTTTGCTTGCAGTTTTTCTGCCTGGTTTGTAGACCTGCCATTGACCAATCCGTCTGAGAACTTAGGGCATGGTGGTTGGGGGCAGCTCAGGTGTAGTTGATTCTGCAGTCTGCACCCATCAAGAGACTGTTGGGTCTGTTCCCTCTCACAGTAATGTGCATTTTACAGTAAAGTTAAGCAGAACACTGCATTTAGTTGCACTCATGAAATCTTTGTGCAAACCTTTTGTTTGCTTTTCGTGCATACAGGTTTATCCTCTCCAGTCTGGATTCTTTCATTTTTTGTGCCATGATACAGCGTTCCTAAATCCAGTGTACCCTGCCTAAGGGACTGGTCACCATAAAAAGGGCTCCTCTAATTTCACTCTGGCATGGATGAGTGACAATACTTCTCCTCGTAACTTGTCTGTCATCAATAAATGCTCTAGGAGTCTGGAGGGGTTAACTCATTCAGATTGCTCTGCCACATGACATATTAACACAACGGGCTCAAGGTCAAGAAAACACAAAGAAGGACCCTGGAATTTTGCCATGAGTTTCAGCTTTGAATGAAATCCAAAACTTAGTGAAGAAAAAAAAATAAAAAGAACTTTCTTAGTCTGAGGTCAGAACTATCCAACCCATCCTAACTATCCATCTTACTTGAATTATTAGAGCATACATAACCTTATTGTATCAAACTCTTACGGTATTAAATCTCCTCAGACTTGCTGAAAAATTGACCTACCATAATGAAACCTACAGGAGTTTGACATACTGAGAGTTACAAATTGCACTTCACAGTTACATGTATTTTCTTATTCCACAGGAGTTTTTGTATCAGAAAGCAAAATCATAAAAATTCATACTTGTGTAGGAATTTTGTAATAATGCATGAACTTCGGGTTTATTTTTCCACTTCAACCATTTTTTCTTGACAGATATTCCCAATTGTATTCAGATTACTCTTTGGACCTTATAAGCTTAAAACTAGTAGAACCACATTGTGCCTTCTTAATACCTTGAACTTTGGTGTTCCCACTAAAAAAGTCTATCTCACTTTAATTTTCCTGCTCTTGCTGTATTGGTGTAAATATTGTCACAAAAGGTAATTCCAGGGTAATTAATACTTGGTTTTATCTTCATCTCTTCATTTGACTCTTTCTGTAATGTCACCTCTAATCATGAAGGTTAAGTATACTTTTTCTACATTAAATTGACAGAAGAATGCTTAGTGGCCTGTATGTAATAGCCTTATGACCAATAAATGGTCTTATATGCAATGAACAGTCTTTAACATTAGGGACCATAAATTCCAACAGTCAGTACAAACTGTTGAGCAAAGATGTTCTCTGGCACACCAGTCTGTTTTCCTGGAAATCACTGACTGAAATGTTGTCTAGAGAGCTAATGCCTTCTTCCTTAGAAGACAGAGGGAATTCACAGAAGGAGAAATATGAAGCGGACGATTTTTGCTAAAAGCTTGCTAATCCACTACACTTCTAAGAAACCATATCTTATTTTACATCTAAACATACTGGCATCTTATAATACTAAAAATTGAATCACAAATGCTGAAATTCAAGGACTTTTAAAGTATGAAATTACTACAGATAACTCCTTGCTTTTCTGCTGTGCTTATGGGAAGCTTTGATGTGATTTAAAAAATAACATTAAAAAATTGAAAATGTCAAATCTGGATCCCTGAAATTAGATACCCATGACATACTGAGATGGCTGGTTAGTAGCTGGGTACTCAGAGATCCTGACTATAGAGTCCTCACTGAAGTATTACTGACAGTATATAACATGTTTATATATAAAGCAAGTTATCTGCTTGTGCTTTCTAAATACAAATTTATGCACCTAGTTTTAAACAACTATGCTGATATTACTGAACTAAGTAAAACATTTTAGTAAGGGGCAGATGAGGAACAAAAGAGTATTTCTGAATTTTCTTCCCAGAGAGCTGTCTTACTAGATAGATCATTTTATTTCAACTAAGTTACAGGAAGAATATGCTTTCATTATATACCAAATAAAAAACACAGGACCAGAAAGTCTTATTACTGAAAAATCAAATATTCTGTAGAAAATGTATGCTGAAAGTCTTACCTTACATTTATGTTTTGCCTACTTGGTCTTTTTTCCCATTATCTCTTACAATTAGGCCTTAGTAAATTGAGAGTTACAGTGAAAAACAGCAAGGAAGAATCATGAAGCTGGCAGGACTGACAGTGCAAGTAGCCAGAGCATCTGTTTCAAAACAGTGCCATGAAATGAAACTGCAGGGAAGAAAACGCATCAAGGAAAGAGATGCATTATCAAGAAACCAGACGCAGTCAAGAAGAAAAAGCCAGAGAAACCCAAATTAAAACAGATACAAAATTCGGTGCCACTGAAGTAGGTGACAGGTTATGCACTGACCTTGCCTGGGGAATGTCAGAAGTGAAAGGCACCTACTACAAATAGATAGGCATGTGCTGGAGCAGCCAAAATGAAGAAGTCCCTTATTGATAAGCCATGCCTTCTTTCTGAGACTGCCAGACCCTAACCAGAGCAACAGCTAGGACTTGCATGGGATGTGTTCTTGCAAATTCTTTTCATGTTTGTCTTTGTACTATATTAACTGTATAATATTCAAAATATAATTAATCAGGAGAAATTAAAGGCAGGCCATCAATATTCCAAGGCCAATTTATCTGATCAAAAACAGAAGGGAAAGTTAATCTGGGAAAGTAGAAAGGAACTTACTGTTTGCATGTCAGGCCTGGTCTATCATTCTGTGCTTGTGTAGTGCTGCTGAGAGCAAAATACTTGGGGAGAAGTAATAAAAGTAGCAGGACACTGAGCTGTCATGTTGTAATGTGCATTAAAGAGCCCTGGTACGGCTTGAGAAGACTGCTGCCTACCAGCTGAAAGAGCCTGGGCCTCTGGTGGTAACAAGCTCCAGTATTTGTGTTTGACCACATTCAATATGCTTTTGTACTATTAGCCAGGGAGAACTCTATGATGGGCCTTTGTTCCCCCGGTTAATAAAAAACTCCTAAAGGAAGTTGATAAAAATGGAAGATGCCATAGTATTTTTTTCTTGAAAAAAATATCATTACAAAACCTAGCAATGTGAAGCATTGTACTTTACTTGCCTTTTAATATTAAGCAATTAGCTTAAACACAGCACAAATTAGTAATAGGCTTATTTTAAAATTCTTTAAGGCTGACTGATTAATACCCTGGAAAGAAACCATTTCTGCAGTGGATGAGACTGTTTTTGTTTCTGTGATGCTGTGTTTTCTAAGCTTATGAAGAGGTTTGGAGAAGTTTCCCAATTTTGATCATTTTACACTAGGACAGATTCAGTCTGAAGGAAAGTATACCTCAATACAGCAGCCAGAGATCCCTTTGGGTTTATGTTGATGGCATCTGTGTTGATGCCCTTTCCTTTCAATGATGAACGCGCACACGTGTCACAGAGTAGGTTTTGATTTACTGGGAGTTACAGAAGGTGTGTAACTTTGCTGAGATTTTCTTTCAGTGGGAAGAAAAGCTGATGGCTTCTGGTTGATCAAGTCAGTGACCGAGGGAAGAAGATGTGTCCTCCTGTGTGATTCTCCAATATGAGCTGTCATTAGGTGGAGATGTGGTGGGAGCCTGGCTGTGCTGCCTAGGCGTGAGAGCACTACACTGGTCCTAGGGTAGTTCCGTGTCAGCGACTTTCTGGGTGTTGTGTGTGAGTTTTGATTCTTGTTCACATTTTGCCACCACTTCCTCATCTACTAACTGGATCTTTTTATATGATGTGAAGTACATTGGAGAAAAGCACTACGTAAGAGCAGAGCACTAGGAGAGTCATTAGGAATCTGAGGAAATATTTGTAGTGTCAATTGCTGTGATCATTATGACATGATACCATTATAAACATTTTGCACTTATCAGAAAGCTTGTGAATAATTTCCCCTCATTTTCTTCCTTACCAAGAACCACAGTTGCCACAAAAACAAATCTATTATTGATTCCTTTTTAAGAAACTATGCTTGCCAATTTTGCCGAGTGGTTGAAAAAAGCACGCGACTTGAAATAGTATATTTGATAGTGTGAGTACCCGATGGAATGATCTGTGGTATTTTTGCTATAGATAGTGATCCTATAGTGTTGCATAATAACATCCAAATAGTGAAAACAGTCTAATGAGAAAGACATTCGGTTAGTCTGAAAGAACTACCCAGCCTGTGTAGGAAGCTAATACGTACAGAAATAAAAGAGGTAACAGTTTTTCTTCTCTCTCATTGTAATTTTAAGTTCCATTTGTACGCACCATGAGTAGAGGAAATGATGGAGGGAACTTCCTACTCCCTCTACTGGGAAGAACAAGAAGACCCAATCTCCATACCTTTCCTTCTATTTTTATATGTATATTTACTGTTACTTTCTCCAAAAGCCTTTTTTTTTTCATAATTAGGTCATATTTCAACGTGTGCAAGCAATACTATGTTGTTATCAGCACCCTATTTCTGAGAGGCTGCAGGCACTAGGGCACAGTGTGTGCTATGGGTAGGGCAAATCTAACTACTGGCAAGTTGGCTTTGCTTGGATGGTGAGGTCTGGGTCTCAGTAGGGAGGCAGGATTACTGCTGGATGAGCTGGGTGCACCATTTTGGCCTCTATCAAGATTGGGAGAATGAGACAGACAGTATCACCAGAGCAGAGACAGCGGTGGTGTTTTTGTGCCCCTGTAAAGATGTAGATCCTGTAAAAGAGCAGGATCTCCTGACCAGCACTGGTGGCAATGGCAGTGAGCTCCTTCCAACCTGACTGTGGACAGCAGAGCTTTTGAAAATGCTCACCTGCCCTGAGTGGATTCACACGAGTGTATTTTGGAAGGGAATTTCTGTGAGAGCTGAGGCAGATCAGTGGGGCCACTCCTGGGTATTTCTGGCTGATATAGGAGAGTGAGGGTTTTGGCCGATAAGTTTGTGCTGAGATCCCTCTAACCTTGACACTGAGAATCTGATACAGGCTCCAATCAAAGTGCTGACATATAAACGGTGGTAGATTTCATATTTGTCGTAAGAATCTATTGATGACATCAATGACTGACAGGACAGATGAGGGAATACTTCTTTTTCCCTCAAATCCTGTATTCTCTCTTATTCTAGTTCTCGTGAGGAATAGAAATACTTCAGAGTATGGTGAGATACTTGCAAATACAACAAAGTCATTTTAATTTCCTAATTCACAAGTCCAGGAGTATGAGCATGATTATTGGAAGAGCAGTAAACCACAAGATTATATTCTCTTAAGAAAGACCACCATGATGCACTCAACATTGCCCTCAGCATCACCTCTGGCCTCTGGAAGTTACACCTGTGAAATGGAGTAGTTATTTTCTTTCTTTTTATACTTTTTTCTAACATCATAACAAAAATTACTTATTTAATAAATGTAATACTGTCTGGATTTCCAGCCATGAATATAAACAAATGGCATGTGTGAAATTAGTACTACAGAAAATGTAGCATAAGGAGCGGTGAAGTACACTTCAGCAGAAAGAGTGGTGATGTACACGTTAGCACATCAATTTATCCAATGTGAAGTGAAGCGGAAAATATTTATAAATCATTTGTCTTTCTAAAGGAAGGTGATGCTAAGATGTTGCCCTTAACGTGTTTGATAAGCACATTCTGATGTGATTTAAGTCTTTAGATAGACTCAAAATGAATACAGAGAGCCTTGTGGCTTTGATACCAACAAGGACGAACACATCAGAGAGCGCCTGATATGTAGGATTGTAAAGAACTGACAAATCCACCTCACAGAAGTCTCACAGTTAAAAGCCAAGGTAAATTTTAAAAAATGTGGGATAACTGCCTCAGCAATAGTAACATGAAAAACAAAAGTTTCTGTGAGAAAGAGAGATAGAAAGAGAGAAGGAAGGAGGGAAGGAGGAAAGGAGGGAAGAAGGGAGGAATGGAGGAAGGAAAGCTGTTCTCTACCTTTACTGTGGAATAGGAACTGCAGTCACCAGTGAGAAGAAATTGAGGACAGGTAACCAGCTGAAGTATAAAGAAACCAATACAGCAAAGCCCAGTTTTGTTGTTCGTGTCCTGGCTTCCCTGAGGAAGGTGCCTGGAATTCCCGCTTTGTTTTGGTGGTGAGGGATCAGGCTGCTCCCAGCAGTTTCAGTCGGGAGTTTCAGTTAAAGTCTTCAGCTTTGAGCAGCTGAAAGGTGAGACAGGTCTGGGATGCAAGCAATTTGAAATAATTTGCAGTGTGGCCCAGGAGAAATGTGGAAGCAGACTGAAAGGAATTCCTGATGTCTCCATTAAGAACAATGGAAAAGAAATCCTCTTTATTTGCTTTTTGTGTTTGATTTAAAAAAAACACCTAAGTCTAAAAGTCTAGGGCTACACTGAAGAAACACAGGGTAGTGGTCAAAATCTTAGTTGGAGAGAGACTTGTCAAACACTGAATCAACATCTGCTTTGGTTACTAAGGCAAAAACGCTGTTCTGGTGATTTATCTTTCCCCTAATAATGTCGCTACAGATAAATCTTTTGAATAGGTTTTGCACAGTGCACAGAGGATGTAAGGCCAGTTTGATGAAATCTGCAAAATTCTGGAAAAAGTGGTCTAACCCAGTTGAAGTGGTATATGTTTTTCCCATGCCAAGTATTGCCTGAAGGTGTATTTTCTGTAGATTAAAGTAAATCTTTGTAGGATGGTAGGGAGCTACAGATAAGAACTTGGAACTGAACTGATACTTGGCTTGCTTCTTTGGAATCGGTGTGGTGAAAATACCACACAAGTAGATGGAAAAGGTCTTTTCCTGGTCTGTTCTGCCAGCAGGAAGATATAATTCACAATCAACTGATACACCAATATCCTTGCAAGGTGCAGGTAGAGACTCAGACAAGGTTTACTTTGTCATGACAAGGCTGAAATGATGACATCATTCAGAAATACTGTTCTGATCATCAGTTTGGCTCAGAATTATTCCAAAAGAGCTCCTGTAAGACCTAAAGAGAGTATATAATCATAAATGTAGGGTATCGGGAGTTTGAGAAACATTGCAACATTAGAGTTACCACAAGTACTGAAGTGATTGAAGCTGCTGTACTAAAATTAAACAGGAAAATACAGGCTATGGCAGTCAGGACATGTGACAGACATGAAGTAAAAGGGAGGCAGAAAAAATAATCAAGACTATATTTGAAATACCATCATATAAAAATGTATCAGAACTAGTGTGGATCATCAGCATGATACAATTTGAAGGAAATTCATGCTTAACCTCTCATTAAAAAGGCCAAACTTTTTTATAAACTGCTTAGAACAGACACTGAAAAGAAACAGGATAAAGAACAGGAGTGTGCTTTTGAGAGTTTAAAGACTCTATTGACTGCCTCCCCAGTTCTGGCATTTTATGACGTTTTTAAGTCTACAGCTGTTTCAGCAGATGCCAGCAGCTATGGTCTTGGTATGGTGCTACTCCAATTACATGGACATGATTGGAAACCTGTAGCTTATTGTTCCAGATAGCTTCCAGATGCCAAAACCAAGCACAATCCAATAGAGAGAGAATATTGGGCAACCATATGGGCACACAAAAGAATGATATAGTATGTTCCTGGTCTTGATAATGTCTAATGACAGCCCCATGATACCCACGTTATTAATAAAGTACTGTTCAGACTGTAGAGATCATGCGCTTATTTGAAATACAGGCAAAATCCCCTGCTGCAAGATTGGCTCACATGAAGTTCATCTGGAAGCTTATGGAGATCACTCTTGTCAGTAGAAGGGAACGTCAAGACCAAAGTGTAAGTTGGTGTCCTTTTGACACTGACATCACTGCAGAAACCAGATGGATTAAACTAATCATATATGGCTTACGCACAACTGCTACATGTATTTGCAGTAATGTGACCCTGCTAGCTCAGGCATTTCTCAGGGACCATCCACGGCTTCAGCAGGCCAAAAAATGGCTGTGGTCTGAGACAAGTTGCCTACAAAACACATGTTCAAGTTCCCTATATATTTTTTTCTAAGAATTGTAGCTTGCCTAATAGAAGTGAAGTTATTATTAAAGTTATATTATTTAGCCAAACGCAGGGTGGTGGCCCAAAATATTGATATAATAGCTCCAAGTAAGTAGCTCCAAAATCATGGGGTAAAATCATGAATGTCATGATATCTGGAAAGAAAGAATTCAAAGAACTCTCATACACACAACATTATCTGGGAGACTTTGGGAAAGAATAGCAAAAGCAGCATCTGAAGGAAAAAATGGTTGGTTGGTTGTTGGGGTCTTTCCTTTTCCTTTCCTTCCTTTCTCTTTCCTTTTTCCCTTTCGATTTCCCTTTCCCTTTTTTATTTCGCTTTCCCTTTCCCTTTCCCTTTCCCTTTCCCTTTCCCTTTCCCTTTTTCTTTTCCTGATGTGTGGCTATTCTGCTTCCCACTCATTCCACAGGTAAGTAGAACACAGGAGAGTTTATATATATAGATAGATTATAGAGATAGAGATAGAGATAGAGATAGAGATAGAGATAGAGATGATATAGATACACACACATACATATGTGTATATATATTATATATACATATGAGCTAGATACTCCATGAGGTATACAATGCCTGTGAGGCCTAATTCAATGGCTTTTGTGATGTGGAATAACCCCCAACACATCACAGCCAGCCAGACGAAAATTTTCCATCTTAAATGGCTCTCCTTAAAGGACTTCAGATGAAGAGATGACAGCTCTAGGAATCCTCACACTTTCTTCTTTAGCTATTGGAGTGGATCCCAAAGCTTATGCAAACTTGAGTTGGGAAGCCTTGTTTTGATACAGATAAATGAGAAAGAATATTGAACTCTTTCAGCTTTTAAAAATGACTGTTACTGACCTCTGAAGTGCTGAGTGAGTGACAGTGATCCCAAGAGGGAGACAATTTTGTTGAAGAATGCTAAACTTAATAAACAAAAATCTCCAGCTTTGAAACTGGAAATCTGAAGGAATCAATTTCACCAAAGTCCCAGAAAATAGAGAGACTGACTTAATCTGGAAATCACTGAAGCCTACGATTCATCAGGATCTGCAATTTGCTGCTGTATAGCAAATTTCACTAGAAGATTGTTTATGGATCAAGAAAAGCAAAAGGAAGACATGGGCAGATGTATATTGTTTCTTCAAATCTATATGAGAAGATAAACAAGAAAGACTGGGAAGCTTCCAGGCAAAAACTGTTGAGAAGAAAAATACAAAAAGCAACATCAGACATATTGCTTGGTTGTTATTAAATAAAGTTTGAATAATTATTCATTGTGAGAAGAGTGATTATACTTCTTTAAATAACCTCAGAGGTATTCACCTTCTCACAGTGATTTAGTCAGTATAAACAAATTCTCATTATATAGAAGAAGAAAAAATTAAAAGGACAAAATAGAAACTCATGCTCACAAAACAGACAGATACAAATGATTAATCAACTCTAATTTAAATTCTGAACCTTTTTTTTTTTTTAATTTTCCTTGCAGATTTTCCATGTCAGAGCTGAAGACCAGAACCAACCATGTTCTTCCTTTGGCTGCTAACCCAGGAGAGATCTCACAGTTATGAGACCAAGAGCCAGTGCCCACTTAGGTGGCTCTGTAAAATGCAGATATCAATACACTTCCCCAAACTCAGAGATACCAGAGTGATATCGGAAATGCAGATATTTAATCAGTAACAGTCTGTTTCCGACAGGAGACCTTCTGAAAAGCTGATTGTCCGGTTCTTGAAGGTGCTCGCAAAGTGGCAGGGGCTGCTGTAAGCCGGATTGTTTGCAGCACCATGTCTCGTCGGTGACGAGGGCGGCTCAGAAGTCCCATCTCCTTGGGTCTCTTGGATGATTTAGAGATGCAGTTTATATGTTGTGTCACTGCTGGCTATGAGCAAACACAAGTGAAAACAGGCAAATGAATCCTTTCTGTATTTTAACATGTTTGTGTCTTGCAGACTAAAGATAGTTTCTACTTTTGAAATTTTTTAAATCGCCTTCTAAATTTGACTCACTTGGTTTCTGTTATATAAGGCATAACTATCAAATGCTTTATGTTTACTTTTTTTGCCCATGGTTAAAAGGCAAGGAATTGTGTAAGAAGGAAAGAAGTTTGAGCTAAAAATATATCATTGAAAAGAAGAGTATTTTTAGTAATAAGGTCTGTGAGTGTTCTAGCTCAGCTCCTTCCCTGGGAAATCAGTGGCCAAACACGTCAGTTATTTCAGTGAGACAGAACCAGGTTGTTTCTGCAGACGGGCAATAAATTATTATGGCACTTCGGATGAGATTTTGACACATGCAGCAGCACCTAATTTCAAGAAAAGTTCCAATGAACTGCTGGAGAATACACCAGAATTGATTGCTACTCAGTTCAACTAAAGATGGCTGAATTTAGCTTTTCATTTTTTTAACCATATAACATCTGGGTTTTCTTAGGCATCCTCATCGTTACTTTCCCTTTAAAATGTAATTTTTTTGCATTACACTGTGTACTGTTAAAAGTATTATGTTTATTTCCTCGTTGTTCTATAAATAGCATCTTTCACACTGTGCTTTGGTCTTTCTGAATGTTTTTGTATTATGGTTTATTTACTTCCTATATCCTCTTAACTTCCATCTTTAAAAGCTTTTTTAAAAAAGCTTTTGCCAGCAAAAGGGGAAAAAATACCTCTGACTTCTTCTGTAAGACATAATATTTTCATTACTTCAACTTTTCCTATTTGTCTGAGAGGAGAAATAATAAGTGACTGATTTATCAAAGCATCTTCCCTGTAATGATGTGCATATGAGACAACATTTTAAGTTGCTATTGATCTGCAAATAACTATTCCTGAGCAAACTAGATTTCATCAGTTTCTTTCTAAAAATAAACCTGGCTTTAAATAGAGTCCAACAAATGAAGTAGTATCAGACTCAATTATCTAGCTGAGTATTTTCCACAGACGTCTGAAACTTTGAAATACCATTTTTGTTTGCTATGATACTTGTTTGGGTTTTTTTAAAATAGAATACCTACTTTATGTTAATGTGTGTTTTTCAGCTTAAACTGTGCACCACACTCTACTTAAAACTTGCTTTTTAAATTATTGTTTTGCAAGTTCTAAAATAGTCATGGAAGGACTATACCTGAGCAAGGCAAAGTCTAAACTTGATTTTGACTTGCATTGGAACAGTCTAAACATAGAAGTATATACACAATTTTAAATACAATAAGAAGGAAACTAGAATACCGAAATCTCTAAGTGGCTTCTAGAGTACTTATGGATCTCTGAGAAGGAGTTTTCCAGATTACAGAGACTTATGCATTTTGAAGCAATTACTACAATAAAAACTGCCTTCAAGAATAGACTTTTTTTTCCTTTCCAGATGGAGGCTTTAAAAACTACCTTTGTTTAACTTAGTTTGATGCAAATATAAACAGTGGTTGGGGTGTGTGTGGAGAATGCGGTTTCAGTTACATCATGCTGAGGTCATGATATTAATAGAGTTCCCAGCTAGACCAATTTGTTTTTATTTACAGCTGGAGACATGGAGACCTGATAGACCAAAAGAAGACTTCACCTCTCTTTATGAAATCTGAATGAGCTAGATTTTTGGTACAGGAGCAGGGTCAGTACATTGATTAGTTGCAGGCAGCGGGGAGAACAGTTTTATTCCCAATTTAAGCTTGTGTGTAAGTGGAATAATATACTGTCAACATGTCAGTGAAAAAGATAAGAGAGTTATGTTGTTAGCCTTCCATATACAAAACGTCACTGTGCTTTTTAGGAGACGTAGCACCGCGGGACTGTGTATATACAAAAGGAAACCTGGAACAGATCACGCACCTTGGATTCATTACTTTATGGTAGCTGTGCACCATGATGTACATCACAGCTGGTTGCTGTCTCTGGTTAAACAGTAGGTACATTTAAAAAGGGAATGTGCTGGCCTTCAGGGGTTGTCCTAGGAGAGGTCCCCCCTTTGCCTGAGAGGGAAGGGTTCCCCTGCCCGCAGCTCAGCTTTTGAGGGACTTCCAGTGGTGTTTAGGTAAGCAGCTTTGTGGCTGCTTGTTTTATTGCTGTCTGATAATAGACCACTATTGTTTATTGCAGGTGGCTGCCCAGCAGGTGGGAAGTTAAGGAACTGTACGTGTGTTAGGGCAACGGTTTCCCCTCGTTAGGGAAGGTGTCCTGTGTGTCAGGGTCTGTGTGGCAGTTAATGCAGCACTCATTGCTTCCAGGAACCTCAACAGCAAAATGCTTCCTGCTCTTTGACATTGATGGAAAAAAAAAAAAGAAAATATTTCCATTTTGGTGTTTTCACATTTGTTAGAGAAGAAGTGCTAAGCTTGTATTATTCCAGCGCAATCTATTGTTTCAGTTTCAGCACAGACTAAAAAAAGTCAGCATTAAAAAGAGATATTTTCTATTTTAATATACATTTACTATTAAATATTCATTTAATAAATATTCAATACATAGTCGTAAAAAAAACCATAAACAGCGGATTAAGACAAGATAAGCTTTTTGCTTCTGTGAAAGTTTTCAAAATATTTTTTCTTCCTCTTTTTGCTTGGTATTGCTTTATTTAACCAGTAGAGTCTTTTCTCTTTAAAATATTTTTTTTTTAATAAGAAGCCATATTTCACTGAAAATGACTGACAAAGC
>NW_010164315.1:0-4143 GCF_000695765.1 Mesitornis unicolor | reverse complement strand
GCCAATATATAAATGTTGCTTACGTGATCTTTTCCAAAATAACCCAGCACCCCTTTTTTCTGTTACTGTCCATATATTCTTCTGCAAAGTGCTTCAGAAAGCTGCAACACTGATGGGTGTTCAGGAGCCCTGACAATGCCAAAAGGCAAACAAGAATGCAAAAAATGCCCTTAACATACAATTTAATGAAGGGATACTCCAAATAAATATACATGAAGCTGGGCTAAAATCTGTCACGTTAGACAAGGAGAAAATGTCTAAATGTACATCAGCAGAGCTTGTAAACTCCTGAAAGTGGATAGCCTCTCTTTTCCAATTTAGAAGGAACTTAATATGCTTTTCCTCACTACCAAAAGCCAAGGGTAAACAATAGCATGAGCAGAGTGCAGCAGGTAAGGTGTCAGCTCTTGCAGCATGTACATCACCTAGTGGACACGCTTTGCATGCTAACGAGCGGGATCGATCTTGCTCCCACGCATTTTCCGCTCCTGTCACTGAGACACGAAGCTGCAAAGCGCATCCAGCAACTCCCCGGCCCTCTCGCCTACTCCTGCGCTGGGGGCAGCATTTCTGCACCACCAGACTTTTCCTGTCTTTGCTGCTTTTCTGGTGCAGGATACAAACCTGGGACGGTTTTTCTGAAAAAAGGATGTGCAACATTAGCGTGAATCCTGCAGCAGCTTCCATTTCACTGCTGTCCTCTGAGTTGCATGACCTACGAAAGGTGCACAAACAGATCAAAACAAAAATGGAAGCATGGCTCACACTAACATGCAAAATATACTTGGAAATTAAAGGGCAGATAGGAAAAATCTGGTTAAGGAAAAGGTTTGTAAGTTAACAGTATCGAGGACCTAGCTTAGCATTCTGACTCTTTAGTTTTAGGTTAAAATTTACTGCGCCACTCCATCCAAATAAGCGTTGTCAAACAAGGGCTGCAGCAACCACAGCCAGCCTCCATCCCTGTGTCAAGGCCCAATCCAGCTCCAATGGATGCGGAGAGCCACATTCTCGGGTGTTTCACAGAGGGTGAAACCCAGCCTTTCAGAAGCAGAAGACACGTCAATGGAGAGACATCACTGAAAAAAAAACAATTATGGACTCAAAGTCTACACAGTTTGAGGGGAAAAGCGTTTGAGGAGATTGAGCTCTGGATGGGGACATGTGACAATATGTAACACTCCGAGCTGCGAGGCAGCAACAATTAGGAGGGACATACTTGTCTCTATTTTTAAACAGCAATGAGGTGAGTTGATACATAAGTTCTCTTCCAAGAATTTCAGTGCAGATGACTGCCCATAATATAATTATTCACAGTAAAGAGTAAGCCATGTTTCAGCTCTGAACATTTGATCAGTCTCTGAACAATCAAAATACAGTCAGATTTGGACAGCCTAGCAGGATATTTCTGACTTCCATGTGCAACTATACTTTTACCAGCCTTTCTCTCACACAATGTCACACAGTGATACAGAGTGTAAATCCTTCATATGTCAAATCAGACATGGCATCTACAGTCTGCAGAAAAAATCTGCAGGGTGTAAAGTTACCAAGTATTTGTGAGGTCTACTGTGAGGGTGCATTTTTTATTCTTCCTGAAACATGAATTCATCTTTCAAAGAGCATGTTTATTTTTCCTTTTTTTTTTTTTTTTTTTTGCTAAAACGTATCTACATTCTGCAGGAAATAAATAAAGAGAAGAAAAAGGTATGGATAAGAGAAGCTTGCAATAAGCTAGGCTTCAATCATCAGCCTTGCAATATAATGATAATACTTGATGGTTACAATCTTTTATCATTTAGGAATCGTGTCAATTTATTCTCCCAGTGTGTCTGAGAAAAGTACAGTTGCCATGAAGCAGTCAGTATTTACCGCTCTCTACTATGCTTCGTTATCTGGGTAGGCTTTGTCCTTACTGGGAGCGGTGGGAAATGCTGCGCAATACAAGCTAGGACTGGGGGTTTAATAGGTGATTTCTGTATTTTTCTCAATATGGAAAGAGAAGACAGAAGTCTGTAAACTTTAATCAATTTGTAGGTGGATATTTAATTGCTAATAGCTCAGACTAGAGTTTCCAGAGTCTCTAAATCTAAACTAATGTTCCTTCCCTGTTTCAGAAGATAATACCTAGAAAGTTGATTGATCTTTTAGACTGAAGGTACATGCCATAGAGGAAGCGCTGTGGGTTTTCTTTTAAAGCTGTAAAGTGAGAATTAGGACTTGGTGTTCTATCCCTGATACTTCAGCAAAACATGCTCTGGCATCACTGGCAAATCTCTTATTTATTTTTCAGCTTACACATAAAACAATTGGGACAAAAGTATCACATCACAAAGTTTTTAAGGCTCAACTAAAGTTTCCAGATCTGCTATTGACAAAGGAAGCCTTGTTAAATTTTCTATTTTAAGAGTATTTTAAAATATTTGAAAATACTTTTTTTAAAGGTTCTCCTATAATTATGGCCTTGAAATAGACCTTTGTAAAACAGATAGCTTTTAAATTAGAAATCAATGCCAGACTTGTGGCTTCTCACGATTTCTGTAAATTGAAATCACAGTAGACCAAAACATGTCTTGATTTATGCTGCGCTGAGCTGAGTTTACTCCAAGGTAAATTTAACCCCTTATTGCTATATGCCAACCTGTTCACTAAAGCTCTGTGTCCCTACATATCTGCAGAAAACATAGATTTATTTAGATAATAAAATTTATTTTAAGCATATATTCAAAATCAACAAAAGTTTCAAAGCCAGCCACAAAGGCAGATAAATATTGCTATAAATATGCTTATAAACATATATATACAAATGCTTCCTTCCCATTCTGGAAATGTGTATCTGCTTATGATAAACACATGTAAAGCTATGTTGCATTCAATAGGTCTATTTTTGTGCTTAAAATTAGGCATTTGTGCATTTGCAAGATCAAGCCTATAGAGTGTGTGTGCATGTGTGTGCACACATGCAAGTGTATATACAGCAATAAGGAATGCATTTTGATTATAAGTTCTATTCTATGCTCAGTCTTTTACTTAACATCTGACATTTGAAAAAATGAAGCTAAATGCCCAGGCAGCTCTGACAGTTCCGATCCATCATCAGCAACCTGAAAAAAAAAAAACGCTCTTTTTTACTCAGTATATGAAGTCGATGTGTTGGGGTGTTTTTGTGGAGAAGCCTTCTTTATATAGTGTCAACATGATAACAGAAGTACCAGTTTGCTGTAGGTTGTTTGACTGACAATAATGTTCTTGGCGAAACGTAGAAGGGAATAACTGATGAATTGGAAAATATACGGATGCCTACTGAAATGATTATATAACGAAACACGAAGTCAAACAGTGGCATGCTTCTATTAATTGTAGATGATAGTAATTAATTTTCACTGCAGTTGTAATCGTGTCTCTGCTTTCTGAAGAATCCAGAATCCCCTTCCAGGAAAGTGTGAAATTGCATCTGAGTTCTGCAAGCCATGAAAGACTATAAATCTCTTAAAAAGAAGGAAAAAAAAAGCGAGGGAGGCCTTCCTCGATTCCTCGATACTGTACTTTCGAAAGAGAGAAAAACAAAGGGAAAAAGAAAATGATAATTGTTTTCTCTAAGGCTATTATCTAATGCAAAAGCAAACAGTCTGACTGGAAATCAGCTAACAGAAGGGGATTAGAGAGTAGATCTGAGAGTGGCTTGATTTCTAGCACTACTGTCTCTTCACACAGTGATGAGACACAGGCAGAGCAGCCAGGAGCTCTCCAGATGGCTAGAGAAAGTGTTTGTCTTGGGTTACTGCAGGGCAGTCTGGACTCTTAAAGCCGGGAAGGCATCATTAGGGAGCAAGTTAGATGTCCACCCAGTAAAAGCGAGCGAAAGAAAGAAAGAGCAGGCAAGCTGCCCGAGAGGGACCGCGCTCGCCTATTGTTAACATATACTTGACCCCCACTAACCTCCTCACGACACAGATGTCTCCTACCTCTATCACCTCCCACTGCTTTAAGCCCTCCCCCCCTGCACCTGGGTAGCAGGGCTGGGCCGGCTGCCGGCAGTATGCTGACTGCCTTGCGAGGTGCCTGCTAGCGGGGGAGCCACGCGGAGCGGAGTGCGGCGCAGCCTTGGGGCGGGCAGCTCGGCTCGGCTCGGCTCGTCTCGGC
>NW_010164314.1:0-26477 GCF_000695765.1 Mesitornis unicolor | reverse complement strand
TCCAACAGACTCTGCCCCATTGACCACGACTTGAGAAAATAAAAATTAGGTACATTTTAATGCTAACTGGCTTCTTTAACTCAATCCACTTGATGCTAAATGACTTATTTTATCGGCTGTCACATGTTTCAGGATCTATTGCCCGTATTTCATGCTTCCCTGTATCTGTCACCTGTTAGATACAACCTCAGTCCTCTACGACAGGATGGTTTTTCTGTGTCAAACTTGCCTATTTTTTTATATTGAATTCTGGAGTTTCTGGGAGAAGATTCTTGACAGATTTTTGAGGTTTCACTGTGGAATTCCTGTAGTATTTTTGTTGGATAATCGTGAAGTCTGACAGACGAATCACCCATATATTCAGTGTAAAGTCTGTGGTGAGAACCTCTGTCTCTGCTGTCACCGTGGCTGTTGTGACTCCAGGACACCTCTCCCTGCCTTTATTATCCTGTGCTCCATTTCTCCTCTGTGCTTTGGTTACAAGATCTAATTTTATGTTTAGCCTTGGGATTTTATATTTTTTCAATTTTCTGTGTGTTGTAAACATCCATCTCTGTTTAGTTGATTTTTCTGTTAGCTGATTAAAATGTAACCTTGGCTGTGCTGGGGAATAATGAAAATTCTTCTTTGTTGCAAATCTCATAAATGAGTTTTTCTTGTTAAATGTGGCTGTTAAACACAGGCACAGGTTCATTCTTGGGATTTACTGCTGGAGTTATGACAACACTGGGATACTGAGAAGAGAACATTTCAAATATAATGTGAGCTAACTTTGCTTTGTTATTTCTAGATCATGCTCCATCTTGTTCCTAATTTAAATTAGTATAAATTAGTTGATAGCCGCATTTACATTGTAAAATAGGTGATGTAATGGACGCAAGGGCACCTTTAGAAACTGAAATATTAAATATTTTT
This sequence comes from Mesitornis unicolor, assembly GCF_000695765.1. Classification (NCBI taxonomy): domain Eukaryota; kingdom Metazoa; phylum Chordata; class Aves; order Mesitornithiformes; family Mesitornithidae; genus Mesitornis; species Mesitornis unicolor. The sequence goes on along the minus strand of NW_010164314.1, from coordinate 25,562 downwards.
AAATTATGCATCCTTAATTGCATTGTTTTCATATTTAATCATCCTATGAGCTTGTTGAAGTATTGTTGCACATTGCCAGTATTTAACAGTTAATACAAATGTCTGTCCTTTGAGATGCGCTTTCTGTTTGCACTGAATCCATGATTGTAGGAGTTGCCTGTAATTCCAGATCTGACTGGAAGAGTTGCTGCGTGTGTCGCTAGTTAAACTTGTACGGCTTGAAAATAGAAATTTATGCTTGAGAGCGCTAGTCTTGAAAAGTAAGAATTCAATTAAAAACCAAAACCAATGAAAAACCAAATAAAAATGAAGGAAAAAACCCCCAGGTTTAAATGTGACCATGCCTTGATCCGTGGCTTGTGATGAGGAACATTTGGCAGATGTGTAATAAGGTCACCCATGAGAGCGACTGTCCTGTACCTACAGCAGTGAACTTCCCAGGGGTCCCTGAGGGTTCATTTGTTGTTGAGGAGACAGGGAGAGAAACAGATACTTTGGTTTTTCAAGCAATTAACTTATTTCTGGAGATCTTTTTAGTGCTGGTGGAATAAAGAGATGTTTCATTGCTTTTTTTCCATTGAGTGTAAGGCTCATTTGGACTCTTGATAGGGTTAAAGATCAGGTGCAACTCTTTGGAAACCATTGAATTTTTAAAAAAATTGTTGTATGCCAGGGATGCTGATGTTCTAACAGTTTCCTGTTTCCTCTTGTGTGCTGCTACCAGCAAATCCAGGCTCTTTAAAACAATAATACAGAAGGAAGGGTATATGTGATGGTGTCATTGACTTACCACCCAATTTAAGCACACTAAATGCATTTGCTGCGGCTTTAATTGACGTTGAAATCGCACAGTTTGAATTCAAAACTGGAAGTTTTACTGTTTAGTGTACAGGGAATATTTATATGGGTTTCTTAAGAACTCGTGTTTTCAGGAGTCCAGGTTAAGCGTTCCTCGACGGTGTTCCTGGTACCCAAAGCAAACTGAAGTAGCCGACTGTACCAGTGAATTTTCTGCTCACAGGAGTTACCTGATTGACAGCTCTGATGAGCTGAGGCGTCTCTGAACGCACAGGCAGCATGGGTAGGTGTAGAAGGACCATCTCACATCGATTTACCACTGCACTTTAACCTGCACCTCAAGTAACCTGTGTCGGGGGTGAGATGAATTTTGTTTCCAGGGTTAGCCTCTTGAGACAACCTTGAGAATGTCAGGAAAGGTAACAATGTTTTCTTCTTGTTTAATTTAATAAGAAATAGAATATATACACTTTTCTTTTCCCGGTCTAGTGGAAATTACTGTATGCTACTTGCGTGCCTGCCATTTATGTAGTTGGCTGTTCTTTCTAAATTAAGATTCATGGGGTTGATATTTTGTCTGTTCTGTTAAACTTAAATGGCTGCTGTTGGTATTGATGTTTTTTGTGATGTATGGAATTTAGGTATGGACCAAATCGGAGTCTTTATTAAATAGAAAGACTAAATTGAGGGTATTTGCATATTATAATACTTGTGTATTATGCATCTTAAATTGGAATATGGGTGGGAGAAGTGTTTCAATTGTGGAAGAGCCATGATGTGTTTACAATCCATAGCTTGATGTCGTGCAGGTACCAGGTACTGTGCTCTCTGATTCGATATTTAGGCCTGTTAGCGCGCAGTTAGGAATTTTCCTCGTGACATCTTCATTAACTTTAATGGCTGCAAAGCTGCTGTTGCCCTGCCAGCTGCTGAGACAGATGATGGGTTTGAAGACAGCCCTGAGGTACGTGGTCCCAAGCGAGCTCCTTGATGTTCACACTTGATGTGCACAGGGCCACGAGAGCTGCCTTGTTGGGTCAGATCGATGGTTTGGATGCCCTGATGCTCGTGTTGTCAATACCGGATGCTACAGAGGTGAATGCAAGAAATTCTGCAGTAAATACTTGTGAAATAGTTTTTTTCCAGCAAAAAAGAAGTCTTCCTGTATCTGGCGGTGGTTGGTACATACCCTGAAGTGCTGTTCTCCAGCTCCACTTTATGTATTACGTAGCCTGTTGGTGTTCTTTGCTCTTCCCCCCGATGGTACTTGCTTTTAGCTTCAGCAGAAAGAGTTTGAGAATGTATTTTATAGCTTGTCTCTTCTCTGTGTTGAGCGATTTCACGTTTTCTTGCCATTATTTCAGTGTGCTTTCCCGGAGGAGGAGTTGTGTGGTGGTGCCATACGCTCACCAGTTGCTTTCTGAATGACTTCTGAATTTATTAATAGATTCCAGCCAAATCAGATGAAGTGGGGGACTGAAGGACTTCTAGTCCCTGATACTTCTGGCGACTGTGCTGACATAAGCTATTGGACAAAATAGGCTGGAGAACTTTTTGGTGTGGTTATTGTGTTAAGCCAGTAAGTTTTGGTGGAACTGAAGCAGATCTCAGCAAAGCCTGTCCTTGGCTTTCAGTATTTTGTGGACAGACTGGTAAAACATTGTGCTCAAGGAAGTGTGGAGACGCATCATCTTAGATCTCTTTTTCATACTCTTCCTTTTTCATTCTGAATATATTTTATACTTAAGTTGGACCTTCTCTGCCACTTCTGCCTTCTTCCCTGTCCCGTCTAGCTGGTCATTAAACAAATTTTCTTTGTGTGATGCTGGGGACTTACATGTGATTACGATTGATTTAAATAGCAAGCAAAATGTAAGATAAAATTGCATTATGCTTTCCAGAGCGTGTGCCTATTCATTTTTCAAAACTGAATTTGTATACCATTGTATTGCTCAGCTTGCTTGACCTTATTGTCTCCCTCTTAAAGTTTTCCAGTCTTATGAAGTCTTGATTAAATTGATTTAGACTGTTTGTGTTCAGAGCTTAAAGTCTGTTTAGCATTCCCATTGCTGGTGCTTTCTGTCCTCTGTTTTGTCTTAGCCTGTTTCTAATCCATGAAATCCATTTACGGCTCATTTGATAACTACACTTTCCGAACAGCCTCTACTCAGTGCCGATGTAAAAGATGGACTGAATTGCATATGTGCAGGCTTGGAAGGACGTACACTCTGCTGGGTCAAACGCTGGCTGGATGACAGGGTCCAGAGAGTGGTGGAATGGAGATAAATCCAGTGGTGGTCTCCAGGACTCAGTGTTGGGGCCAGTCCTGTTTAACGTCTTTATCAATGATCTGGATGAGGGGATTGAGTGCTCCCTCAGTGAGTTTGCAGATGACACTGAGTTGGGAGGGAGTGTTGATCAGCCTGAGGGTAGGAAGGCTCTGCAGAGGGACCAGGCCAGGCTGAACCCATGGGCTGAGGGCAATTTTGTGAGCTTCAACAAGGCCAAGGGCCGGGTCCTGCACTTGGGTCGCAACAACCCCATGGATGCTGCAGGCGTGGGGAGGAGTGGCTGGAGCTGCCAGGCAGAAAAGGACCTGGGGGTGTTGGTTGACAGTGACTGAACATGAGCCAGCAGAGTGCCCAGGTGGCCAAGAAGGCCAACACCATCCTGGCTTGTATCAGCACTGGTGTGGGCAGCAGGAGTAGGGAAGTGATTGTGCCCCTGTACTGGGCACTGGTGAGGCCACACCTTGAATCCTGTGTTCACTTTTAGGCTCCTCACTCCCAGAAGGACATTTTGGTGCTGGAGAGGGTCCAAAGAAGGGCAATAAGGGTGATGAAGGGTTTAGAGCACAAGGCTCATGAGGAGCCGCTGAGGAACTTGGGATTGTTCAGTTTGGAGCAAAGGAGGCTGAGGGGAGACCTTATTGCCCTCTACACCTCCCTGAAGGAGGGTTGTACAGGTGGGTGTGGGTCAATTCTCACAAATTACAGTCAATAGGATAAGAGGAAATGCCATCAAATTACATCAGGGGAGGTTCAGGTTAGACATTAGGAAAAACGTCTTCACCAAAAGGGTTGCCAAAGGCTGGCACAGGCTGCCCAGGGAAGTGGAGGAGGCACCATCCTTGGATGTATTTAAAAGCCATCCAGTTATGGTGGTCATGGACGTAGTTTGGAAGTGGGCATGGTAGAGTTAGATCACGGCTGGACTTGATGATCTTAAAAGACTTTTCCAACCATAACAATTCTATGGTTCTGTGTAGCTTCTTGTATGATGTCTTGATGCATTCAGACACTGCTTTGAAGACTCTGCATTCTGGTTTTGTGTATCTTACCCCTGCATTAGCCCTCTGGATGGCACCCCAGCCAGGTCCTTAATTTAAATGGCATGGCTTGTCCTTCCTTGTGACTTGTGTATTTGAAGGCAGAAGTAGCCAGTGTAGCCCCAAAGGCATTGCTGGGCTCCTTGGGTGAAGGAGTGGTGGTCAAAACTCGAGAGGAGGGGCCAAGGGACCTGGACGTTGTTAGGTTTGGAAGTTCCCTTCCAGCAAAGAAATTACTGATAACAGAACCAGGCTCTTCATGGTGGTGCATGGCACGAAGACGAGGAACAAGAGACGTACATTGAAGTGAGTGCGTTTGACCTGTAAGGTCATCAGGTCAGTGAGACTTTGAAACGTATTGCCCAGAGGGGCTCTGCTGTTTCCATCCTTGGAGTTGTTTAGGGTTTAGGGCTCTAAAGGGCTTTAGAAGGGTTTAGGGTTTTGTAAAAGCAGTTTTTTATCCCTTTAAGGAAGATGGTCAAACGGCCTGGGGGACACCTATGAGTCTGCTCTGGCCTTTGAGGAGTTGCTCTCTGTAGGGCATCCTGTTCACTGACACTTTTTTATTTTTGAATTGGCAAAGCTGAATGAAAAGGAAGAGTAGAACTGTTTTATTTTCCTTTTTGGGCGTAAATTCATTCTCTGAATATTATTTAGCTAAGTATTTTCTAAAAGACATTTGATTGTATCAAACATAAGTGTCTCTTCATTAATAACTTAATGCACCTGCCCTTTCGAGGGGGTTTAGTTCAGGTGCCTGATAATAAAGGCAGTTTCCATTAATGATTTTTTTGAAAATGCGAGACTAATGGGCAGATTGCTAACTCTGCAGGCTAGAGGCTATTTGATTAACTTGTCCATATAGTGTGCCTAATTTCTCAGATGAACCTTTTAAAGGCTGCAGGTGAGTGCTTCACCTAAAGTGTGGTGTTCCCAGCTTTGTGTGCTGGCTTCTTGCTGTAATTTTAGTATCATGCTGAACATTTTTACTATGAAGCAACTGCTTTAGAGCGAGAGGAAAAAGGTAGGGATTTAGATGTGACTGGCAAGGGCAGAGAAGTTGGAGAAAAGTACTATGAGTGTAGTTGCACGTTTGCTTATCCACAAACCTGTAGTAGACCTCAGATATAAATTGCTGGTTGCTTCTCAAGAGTTCTTGTCACCATGTAAAGCTCTTGGCTTCAAAATCCAACCTTGTCCTGGTGAGAGGTACTCCCACACCCTTGCTTTCTCTTTACACACCCAACTGAAGACATGAACCCAACTGGAATGATTTCATAGAAAAAGAGTAAACTGTAACTGTGCTGTAACTTTTTAGTTTGGAAATTGCCTTTCATCTTTTCATTGGCCATGGTCACAGGTGTTGGCCAATAGATTTGTATTGGATGTAGTTTATGGTTTCATCGAATCAAGAATGGTTTGGGTTGGAAGGGATTTTGAAACTCTCTCAGTCCAACCCCCATGGGCAGGGACACCTCCACCAGCCCAGGCTGCTCCAAGCCCCGGCCAACCTGGCCTTGGGCACTGCCAGGGAGGGGGCACCCACAGCTTCTCTGGGCAACCTGGGCCAGGGCCTCACCACCCTCACAGCCAAGAATTTCTTCCTAATATCCAGTCTAAATCTCCCCTCTTCCAGTTAGAATCTATGCATGAAGAGGAGGAAATACATCATGCATTTGCACTATAATAGTAGGCATAAAAGACCATGTCTTTCAAAGTTTTCTGAAGAGTAAGTGGACAAATAAGATGGGTTACTGCATCCCAGAAGCCATCAAAATGGCAAAATGTCTTTGTCCTTTGACAATCGCTGCTTGTTCTGCCGAAAGGCAGGCAAAAGCTTTGTGTTTTTTGTCCCATACTGATGTTCTGTGCCTGGGGTGGTGTTACAAGGAGCAGTTTGGTCACTTTTAAGCATCCTACGACCTGCTGCTAGATGTGAGCATGGTAATGAGCCCATTGGCCATGCGGCTGTGGTGCTCCATTTCCATTATCCTGAGGAGAATGCTGCTTATCAGACACCCATCAGCATCCGCCCTTCTCATGCTAAGGGACAGAGAAGAGTTATTTCGGGCTGTAGCACTGTGGCTTTTTGAGTACAGTTCCCATTACTGGCCACGTAACTGAATTGTCTCGTGATGGGAGCTGTGCATTAGCACATTCAGGCTTGGGAAGTGGTGCAGCCGCGTTCATTTTATGTCCTTGTAGGAGCGGAAGAAAGCACAGGGATGCAAGTGTGACCTTCCTAAAAATGTACTTGTCAGAAAATCTTCCAAATTTGCTGCTCTGGGTTGCATTTGCTGTGAAGTTAACGCTGATTTCAGGATCCAGAGGAGCTTAAAACACTCAGTGTGGTGACGGTGGCAGTGGCTACATAATTTTTGGCAACTTAATAATTTGTGGCAGTCTTGCACCCCCAAGTTTCTGATATTCTCTAATAGTTTAATGCCCAGCTGCCTGTTTTTAATGCCCTACCATCCAAGCAGAGATTGTTATGAGAGAGGAATGTTACTGCTTTTATCTAGAAACAGTTCCTTTTTGTTTTTCCTGATAATCTAAAAAATTAACTTTACTCTTTTTCAATACTTCTTCCCCTACACCAGATCCTTCCTACTTACAGAGCTGCAGTTCTTTTCCTGAAACATCATAAAGCTCCCATTTGGGAGCTACCCAATTATATCTTACAATAATTCTATTGAATGATCTATAGCTCCACTTTTATTCCCTATTAGTATTTGGCTGATCGATGGGCAACCTAATAGATTGTTAAGGTCAAATGTCTTTATTGGCTGATGCCTGAATCTTTTCTCATTACGACTTAAAAAATGGTGCTGTGGTCTGTTAGAGTTCTCATACTCATATTTGCACACCGGAAAAATAAACTTTGTGATGCAGATGCTGGTGAACGACACACGCACGCAACCTTTTGTGTGTTCTCCGGTGCGGGATTGAAAGGACGTGAAATATTGAGGTATCTTGAGTTGAGCAGAAAGGCAGTAAGAAACTGGATCATGGGGTTTTCAGGTTGTTCTGTGGATAAGGTAGCTGTGATGTGAAATAAAGTCTTTGCTTTTATGACAGCTTAATCATTTCTAAGGGTACGAACGCAGACCCTCAACTGCTCTCATTTTGGCTTGCGATGCTTTCTGAGGTGTGCGGGAGATCAACGTGTGCTGCAGTACCCACACAGAAAATCCTTGCGATTGCCTGATAGTTTGCTAACCCTTTTCTCTTCTGTTGATACAGTTCACTGTAAGTAGCTGATCTCTATTTGAACATGTACAGATACGCAGTAAAACTCAGTGGTTTCTCAGACGGAGAACATCCTCACATAGCCTTGGAGGAGGAAACAGTTGAGTGGTGTCAGTAGAGATAGTTCAAATATAACGAGGTTCTGCTTTTTCATCCAGGGTTTGTGGCACTCATTTTCTACAAGATTCATATTTACCTCTGGATTTGAATGTATATTGATATATTTTTACGTTGGGGTCTCATTTGCCGTTCGCTTTTCCCCATCGCAATTCTGTTTCTGTTGTCTAAGCACTTGCTGCATCTGGCGGGATGGGTATCGATTCCTTCTGCTTTACTTAAGATGATTATAACTGAATTAGTTGGCTAGGACTGCCATGGAGTCGATGGGGCTGCTTCATTCATTCATGAAATTCACTATTTTAGGAGCCTACTTTAGAATGAGAATTGCACACTGGGCTCTATTAACTCTAATGAGGATGTGGGCTAATGATGCTCAGTAATATTTGCAGATGAAGTCAACTTCTGGAGGTCACTGACACACGCAGCGATTTGTCACTGGCTTTTTTGTGTGGCTCTATTTTATTAAGTCTGATTTATTGCCTAATGTAAAACAAATAGGAAGCAAAAAAAGGAAAGGAAAACAACAAGGACAGGGAATTGCTGGAGAGAGTCCAGCGTAGGGCTAGAAAGATAATCAAGGGAGTGGAGCATCTCCCTTATGAGGAGCAGCTGAGGGAGCTGGGGCTCTTTAGTTTGCAGAAGAGGAGACTGAGGGGAGACCTCATTCATGTTTATAAATATAGAAAGGGTGAGTGTCACGAGGATGGAGCCAGGCTCTTCTCGGTGACAAACAATGATAGGACAAGGGGTAACGGCCACAAGCTAGAACACAGGAGGTTCCACTTCAATTGGAGAAGAAACTTCTTCTCAGTGAGGGTGACAGAGCCCTGGACCAGGCTGCCCAGAGAGGTTGTGGAGTCTCCTTCTCTGCAGACGTTCAAAACCCGCCTGGACGCCTTCCTGTGTAACCTCATCTGGGTGTTCCTGCTCCGGCAGGGGGATTGGACTGGGTGAGCTTTTGAGGTCCCTTCCAATCCCTAACGGTCTGTGATTCTGAACATAACTGTTTCCACAAAGGGGTTGCTGGAGTTGGAGACTGCCCAATGACTGGTTTTCCTCCTCTACCCCAGCATCTCCACAAGTTTCCCATCACTGACAGTTGTTGAATGCTGTCTCTCTGCATAAATACTTAATTCAAATGCATCTTCTAAGGAGCCTGCTTGTCGTTTCGCAGCTGCTTCATGGCTCATATTGCCTGAAAATGGTTTTTCAGCTACCTAAGCAAGTGGTTTTGCTTAAGCTTCTGGGGACAGCTTGTTGAATTTAGCATCTATATTATGCTCAAGTGACAGGCACTTTGGAGTGACATTGCACGTCTTTTAGCTCTGTGGTCCCAGAGAGTGGAGTCTGAGCCAGATGCTTCATATAAATAAGGAAATTATCCGTATGCCCGTACTGGAGTAACAAGAGTGTTACAGAGGTACAGCTCAGCTAGTGTGGCTTTGTCTTTATTCCAGGCAGGCAGGTCTAGATTAGGATTTATATTGGAATGAACCTGGAAATAATGACTTGTTTTTTCACTCTTTCTATAGCTGTACTCCGTAGTTGTTTTCTTTTCCTCCTGTAGGAAATCTTAGTCTTATTAACGGCTACAAATCAATATTTTATGCAAAGTTAACAGCTGTTCTACTGAAGTTGATGCAACTTTTGGTTCCCAAGCTACTACATTTTCCCAAATGGAAAATGTTGTTTTTCTTCCTAGATGACTATTTCCATTTTTTTCCCTCTTTCTTTAATTCTTGCTATGTGTGTGTCAAGTGTTATTTGGATAAAGATTAAACCTCTCCAAAGTTGCCCTTTTTTTTGGGCTGAAACAACCTTTTTGGTATGATTTCTTCTCTAATTCTCTTGAAACGTGCATTGTTGCTACAGCTTCTATCGAAGGAAGTAATGGAAATGGAGAAAATATTATATTAAATATATTAAACAAAATCAGGAGAATTTGAGGCAAAATCTAGCAGTAGAAACTAGAAATATGGATATTGAGGGTGTTGTAAATGCTTTGTTGGGTAAAAGATGCATCTGAAAATACTTGATTGATTACGCAGGAAGACGTTTCCCTTGGTTCCACATGAATAAAAAGCAGCATTTTATGACTTTGCTATTTAGGTTTCAGTCCCATTCTCCGTCACCCCCTGATTTTACTTTATAAAGGCACATTTCTTAAGAAATATGTGTTTAATTTCACGTGTGCTGTATCACAGAGTCACAGAATCACAGAACGTTGGGGATTGGAAGGGACCTCAAAAGCTCATCCAGTCCAATCCCCCTGCCGGAGCAGGAACACCCAGATGAGGTGACACAGGAAGGCGTCCAGGCGGGTTTTGAATGTCTGCAGAGAAGGAGACTCCACAGCCTCTCTGGGCAGCCTGGGCCAGTGCTCTGTCACCCTCACTGAGGAGAAGTTTCTTCTCCAATTGAAGTGGGACCTCCTGTGTTCCAGTTTGTGTCTGTATGTTTGTTAGTTTTCAAAAGATTCCACTAATTGGAAAGTTGTTCTGTAAGAGCCGTTTTTAAAGGCTCTCCAGTGTTGTATGCTAAAATGTGAACGGTGGTTAAACCACAAGGAAGGACTCCGACTGCTTTACAGAAAACAGAAACTAAATAAACTAGAGCACTGGTTTATGCAGTTGCGTCTGTAATTAGGAATATGTTGTGTTCTGTTAACGTTTCGTTTAATTTTCTTTTAATTGTAGTTAATGATGAAGAGCTAAAGAAAAGAATAGCTGAAGAACTGGCATTAGAACGAGCCAGGAGAGACTCTGAAGCTCAGAAGAGAAGGTTGGTTTGTTCATAGCAATATTTAAACCAAACTTGTACTGAATGCTTTTTTTTGCTGTTCTTTATCTACTTGCTATAAGCTGTTGAGGCTTGCGCCCCAAGACAGAATGGTGAGTAAGACCTTTGGGCTCTGTAACAAGTTTTGATATTAAATACGTGTTACAACAACGAATTAATTGCAATTTTCCTTGGAAGAGCTGATACAAAATGTTGATCTAAATCCCTTTTGACCTCATAACCTGGCTTTTTTTTTTGCAGTCTTTTGAGCTTAATCTTCTTTGATTCCTCTTGAGTCCAGATATTCACCGCGCAGCGTAGAAATAGCTTGAGAGCAATGCAGAGATGGGCTACTTGTAACCCCTCTGTTTGATCAAAAGGTAAATTTTAACAGCAGTAGAAATGGTGATTCTTGTTATTTCAGTGAATTCGAGATATTCCTGTGAGCTGCAATATGTTTAGAACTGCTTTAATAGTACAGAAGAGTGCTTTGAGGATACAAAGCACTGTATTAAAACATTTTGCCATTAGAAAACCCTTTTAATACCCTTTCTGTGCATCGAAACATTACTTTCTCATGCGTTTTTTACAGAGATAGTGGTTACTGTGTAAGACTGGGCAGAGTCATACAGAGTGCAGCGGCAGACTTTGGATGCGGTGTTTTTCAAACATACTCTGCAGTGTTAGCCTGGCACCGTGAGATTATTAGCAATTAAAAAAAATGCCTGTTTAAATTTGACACCGAGTTTGGCTGTGTGACGAGGTTGGTGTTTGTGCTTTCTTCCAGTGATTTTCCTAAGCAGATAACATGACACACTGCACAGGAACACTGACAGACACGTTGTGCTCCCTTCTGAGAATGGGAAGAAAAGCTCGTTATGATGAATTTAAGAAAAATTAGAATCTAATTAGTACTACTTAAACGGTCTTCATATATATCAGTTGTTGCCTACACATCGTTATATCATTATTTAATTGAGTTAAGTTGATGGAGTATATAATTACATAGGACTATATAAATGTCCCAGAAAAAAATCAGCCTTGTTTTTGGATCAGCAATAAAGGAAATCAATACGTTACAGTGAAATCTCTCCTCTTTTGAGCTGAGCTTTGACAGGAAAACTTGCATTACATTTGAGCTTAATGTTGGCTGCTCGAGAGTTCAGCTGAGCGTGGTTACAGCATGGAAATATTTGGTTTGTGACTTCACTGTTTTGCTGCTTTTCAGTACTTTTCATGAAGTATTCCATAACTCAGTTTTCATGGGTTGTGCCTTGATCTGTGAAAGGTAGGGAGCAGACTGGCTTGTTGTGTACCTGATCGTATGTTTTGGAGGGAATAATTCTGGCAGTCGGGTCTTTATTTGGCTGAGGATTAGCGAGGCAGATATTACGTATTAAAAGGATGCTGTAAGATCTATTTCATTGTCTTAAAATTAGGTTGAAGAATCCGTGCTTTTGCAATGTAAGCTATAAAAATAAATTTAAATAAAACTGTAAAGAATAAAATGATAAATATCAAGTCTTGTTAAAAGGTTTAATTCTTTACTAGTTTTATTTTTGTTAGCAGTACACAAGGATTTCTTGTTATACTTTCTACACAGTATAAAAGTATCTATTTAACCAGAATATAGAAGCTCTTTTCATGCAAAGCCATGAAAACTGTTTGTGCAGTGCTCTTTTTCAAGTCAGGATCCATATTTTCAGGGGAAAAAAAAAATAAATGCAGTCTTCTGTACAAGCTCCTTCTCATTACTGGACCTCAGTTTTCAAGCAGGTACGTAGGTAACAGCTAGATGCATATTCTTCAGATAAAGTATTTTATGTCTTGCATGCCTGTCTAGTGCAGTGTTTTCTAGGTAACATAACCATGAAAAGGAAAATATTACTCTCAGCTGTAGTTGTTTGTAATAAACATTCAAATCACAGACACGCAGAATGGCTCGGTTGGAAAAGACCTCTGAGATCATCACGTCCAACCGTTCCTGTCTACCCCCTAAACCATATCCTTAAGTACCTCGTCTACCCGCTCTTTAAATACATCCAGGGATGGTGACTCCACCACCTCCCTGGGCAGCCTGTGCCAGCTTCTGACGACCCTCTCAGGAAAGAACTTCCTCCTTATCTCTAACCTGAACCTCCCTTGGCACAGCTTGGTGCCGTTTCCCCTTGTTCTATCCCCCATCAGCTGGGAGAAGAGACCAGCACCCACCTCTCTACAAGCTCCCTTGAGGCAGTTGTAGGTGGTGATGAGGTCTCCCCTCAGCCTTCTCTTCTCCAGGCTAAACAAGCCCAGTTCCCTCAGCCGCTCCTCATCAGACTTGTATTGGTGCAACGTTGGAAACCAGAACAGAACCTGAGTTCCCAGCTGTACTGTGCTTAAAACATAGACCAGAAGGAAACTGTTAACCAAGAACAGTTCATACTATTCGTATGTCAACAGTTGCTCAAGAAAATAATACAGAATAATGCAGGTTTCATATGGTAGGGGCGTAAGCCCGTCATTAAGGAATTAAACTGATATCCTAGTATTAAAAACTACTTCACCTTGCACGTCTGATCTATTAACAATTTAATTTGATAACCCATTACGTTTCTTTGTTGACTGTCTTTTAAGCCACATGCGATGCAAAATTCAAGTTCTTTTATTTCTGCATTCATTTTCTGAGGTTTTTTTTACTGTAGATGGTGTATTTTGCATGTGTGCATTCTCATTACTTTCTCAAAAATACTGTTTTTTCCCAATCTTACAGTGAAACGACATTTGAACGTATAAATATCTGAACCTCGCAACTGTTTGTTGTCTCTGATGCCAACTGCCTAATAGCTGATTTCAGTACTGTTTCTGTATGCAGTGTATGACCACATTTTGATCTGATTGCGAGATATATTTCACTCATTTCAGACTGCGAAGGAAGGAAATGTTAATTTTAACTTGCCGTATAATTTATTTATTCACACGTACACACACAGTACAGATGGGCTACTCTTCCTCTGTGCAGTGAAGATCTGTGCTTCTTTCTGGGATTAGAGCTAAAGGCTGACTCTTCAGATTGTATTTTAATTTTGTCAGTGCACTCCCAATATGTGAATTACTCGGCTCTTGTTTAAAGTGACTTTGCACGGTTATCCATGAAGTAGTGATTTAGCCCCAGCCTTAGTACGTGTGTCCAAAATGTATCCCCACTGCTCACCCCTGTTATTTCTCTATGCTTCTTCATGTATTTTCATCTCGTTTTTTGGGTGATTGAATATGGTTACAAACCTGTTTGTTTCTTTGCTGAGAATATGAAGCTTGCCAAAATTTTTGGCTGTATGAGAATAGGGTGAAAACCAGGAGGCTCCTTGGGAACTTCAATTACCCCACAAATAACGATGAACCTTTACAGGATTTTCTTCCCCTAGAATTTGAAACTCCATATAGAGGTTGTGGAAGTGCTGTAGGTTGATGAGAAGATTAATAGCTACCATGTGGCTTCTAGTCCGTTAATGGAGATCTGAGCATTGGCAATGGCTGAATTCCCCCATGTTTGACTGTCCTGGGACAGGACACCACCTCATGTCACTTAATGTTTTTGCAGTTCAGCTCATGGAGAAACATTCCTGGAAGTGCTGTAATAAAACTGCCTTTTGGCTGATACCTTCTGGTTTGGACAGACTGGATGAACGCAGTCACCGAGTTGTACATGAAGGAAGGACGTCTCCTTGCTTTGTGTCTTGCATTTTCTTATGTATCTGCTGGCTGGTGTGGGAGATGGGTTAAATGAGGAGGTTGGACCTTTAATCTGACTGGTGTAGGTGTTCTTGTACTCTCCAATCAGTTGTGGAAAAGAGGAATGCGTTAAGTCTGTCTTGTTTTTCAGAATCAAGTCATGTTGACCGTAAACCCCTCTGAAAAACCCAAATTGGTTCTAGTTTGTTCATTCCTTTCCTCAACTGTTGTTTCTCACTTTGGTTTTTGAACATTTGAAATGCTTCATCTTAGAAGTATTTTCATTTAGGAAACTTAAATTGATCGTTATTTGATTGCAACAGAATTTGCAGTGATTGCATTAGTAGATGGGAGCAGTTAATGTGTCAGACCTACAGTCTGATGATAATACTCAAGGTAGTGTACAGGTTGCAAAACTACCATAATAATCACAATAATATATTGATAAAACTGTTATTTTTATAGTTGGTAACACTAGAGATCTTTATGTTCTCAACAGAAGAGGATAGAATAATGTGCCTTTTCCTTCTGGAGAAAATAGAGCTTTAGTATTTCTGTAGTCTGTTTTCCATTTCACATCAGTACCTACCAGTACCTCCCCAAAATATTCCCTGTTCTTGTGGTGTTACAGAGAGACTCCATTAATGAGGAGACTTTGTATTTACTGAAAACGAAGTGTCAGTTAGTACCTTAATGGTTCAGCAAACCACACACACGTCACTACATTAGACATCTTTTAAAGGCTTTCTGGGTGTGATTTTATTATTACTGTCTCTGGTACATGTGGTCCTTTCAGACCTGAGGAGACTTTGTATTTACTGAAAACGAAGTGTCAGTTAGTACCTTAATGGTTCAGCAAACCACACACACATCACTACATTAGACAGTTTTAAAGGCTTTCTGGGTGTGATTTTTTTTGTTACTGTCTCTGGTACGTGTGGTCCCTTCAGACCTGCTGGAGAAGCCAGAGTGTGCCCTCTGTGCCATGCCAAAACTGTTACACAACTCTTAAGAAAAGACTTCTAAAAATGAGGGAATAGACACAAGAGCTTGAGTCTGACATTAGTGACAGGTAATAAATGATAATTGTTGATGTAGTTTCTTTTTTTCACAAAGTTCTTAACTTCATTTAGCATTCATTTCATTTAAAGGACCTGGGGGTGTTGGTTGACAGCGACTGAACATGAGCCAGCAGAGTGCCCAGGTGGCCAAGAAGGCCAATGACATCCTGGCTTGTATCAGCACTGGTGTGGGCAGCAGGAGCAGGGAAGTGATTGTGCCCCTCTACTGGGCACTGCTGAGGCCGCATCTCAAATCCTGTGTTCAGTTTTGGGCCCCTCACTCCCAGAAGGACGTTGAGGGGCTGGAGCATGGCCAGAGAAGGGCAATGGGGCGGGGGAGGGGTCTGAAGCAGCCGAATGATGGGGAATGGCTGAGGGAGCTGGGAGTGTTTAGTTTGGAGGAGACTGAGGGGAGACCTTATTGCTCTCTACAGCTCCTGAAAGGAGGGGGTAGAGAGGTGGGTGTTGGTCTCTTCTTCCATGTAACCAGTGACAGGACAAGGGGAAATGGCCTCAAGTTGCACCAAGGGGAGGTTTAGGTTGGATATGGGGAAAAATTTCTTTACTGCAAGAGTGGTCAAGCAGTGGAAGGGGCTGCCCAGGGAGGTGGTGGAGTCCCCATCCCCGGAGGGGTTCAAGAAGTGCCTGAATGTGGCCCTTGGGGCCGTGGTTTAGTGGCCATGGTGGGGTTGGGTTGATGTTGGACTTGATGATCTTAGAGGTCTCTTCCAGCCTTAATGATTCTATTTCCAGTGTCATAATAGAAGGAGATGCAGAGCTTGTGGAACTCGTTATTTTCCAATAATAGAAGGAGATGCAGAGCTTGTGGAACTGGTTATTTGCTGTGGCATGAAATGATGCAAAATATGACAGTGATACTTGTGAATCCTGTAGCTGTTTGGATTTCCTCCTGAGGTATAGACTTATAAATGTTCATCATCGCACTAGGTCTTGTCACAGCTGTTGAACTCTTATTTTAATAATTTTCTTGATGTTGGTGATGAGCGAGCCTGAAGTAGCCGTTCCTACTGAAGAAATTGGAAGCAGAGGTGGCTCTGCCCCGTACCAGATGGTGCCATGGCTCATAAACCTCAGTGATGAGGAGCTGCTTCTGGTCAGCAAGATGCCTCTGCTCCATCGAGGTCTGCAGAGACATGTGCACAACTCAGTGCACCAGTAGCTGTATACTAGGACAGTGTGACAGTAGTAAATGAGCACTAGGGATCACAGAATGCTCATTCAGGATGAAAAGAAGTGGTATTAGGCTAAAAGGGTTTAGTGCCAAGAAATAAACGTTATTAATTACAAGGTTTTTCCAGTTTTAATGGTTGCTGTCTCAATGTCTGTCTGGCTTGTTCTAGTTTGCCTCTTACCGTCCCTGGGTGTCTGAATCTAAATATGTGGTATATAACTTGACTTTTGCTTTTTCTCTGCTTATTCTGGACAAGCTCAGCAAATATTTAGCATTTTTCCTAATTTCACGAGGAGTCAATGAGTAAAACTTTGTAATGTTATAGCTCTGGAGAACAGGCATGAGTCAACCGAGTGATTTTTTTCCTTCTCCTCCTGTCTTTAATTCCAAAACTTCCATTCAGTTTTAGCTACTCCATACACTGACTTTCTTCCTGAATATAAAACTATTCATTTGTTACAGTCTGTGATACCATACTGACAGTGCTCAGTAATTTTTTTCTTTAAAAAGAGTTTGCATTATGAACGCCATGCACAGAAGAAAAGATATTTTGAAAAAGCAAAAGTGAACAGCACCAACTTTTATCATCAGCATAATGATAACATTTTAGCTACTCTCAACCGTGTCAGACTGCTGGATTCCTCCACTAAAACTTATACCAAAAAAATACTTGAGAGGCGAATGAAGGATGCGATTTCTCATAGAAATTGAACATTCATGAATAATTACTTACCTTTTTTTTCCCCCTTTGGAAATCAGGGAAATTTCAGTCTTATTTATTTTGCTAATCGTTTAGCTTAGACTAATTACATTTGTGCCTTTTCAATCTCTTTTGCTTGGCAAGTGTTTCCTGGCTTCCACTTTTTTTAATATGATTTGGCACATGGCAAATATTAATTACCCCTAGAGTGGGGTGCTTTTGCAAAGTGCTGTGCCTGACAGTCCCTTCAATACTGCAGAAAGTTTTGGTTCAAGTCTTTAATAGATACATGCTTGTGATTTTGTTTGCATGCCAGATATGTGTCCCTGTGCAGTCTGGTGATGTGTGACTGTCCCAAGAGACCCAGATGATTTTTTTTTCCTATGCTGAGTTGTACTTGAATTCTCCTGTATTGTGTCTCCTGTGATTCCAGCCTTTGTTTCTCAGAGGAGAAGTACTCCTGGCAGTAGGTGTTTTAAGGCAGGGAAAGTCTTAAAAGGAGCTTTTTGTTTGGTTCAGTGGCCTTTCAGTCTGCTCTAAAATTGTTTAAAATATGACAAAGGTAGGAAATGATCAGGAGTAGCCTGAGTGTTGTGCAGCTGTTGCTCAAAACCTTATTAAAAAGGATCTGATGTATCTAGAAGTTGTGTTTAATCTGTTAAAAAACGTATCTTTAGATAATCTCAGCTCTGCAAGATTATTTCTGTTTAAATTAAGGTTATGGACATGAGTTATTTAAGGATTTAAGGAGCACATTTGAACTTCTCCAGGTGGCTTCATCTGGAACTGAATGAGACACGTTCCCAGGATCTCCTGTGAAGGGAATTGGATGGGTGGTGACTGTCAGTGGATGGGAGATGGTGGGTATCTGGAGATTAAGGATTATAACCAGCAGATCCAGAGGAGAACGATTGCCTGCAGGCTCGGGAGTGTTTCAGTGTCTCTTGACTACCTTATACTATAGGTACAAGCCTGCATTTTCTTTTGTAGCCATATTCACTCCATGTCGGGCTTCCTGGGCCTTCTGGTGATTGCCTGTTGGGATCCTCACATTCTTCCTTTCCTGTGTTTTCCTGTGTGGTCACCAAAAAGACAATTAGCAGAACAAGAAAGCCATGGGTCTGTTAGAGCAGGTCCAGAGAAGGCCACAAAACTGATCAGAGGACTGGAGCACCTCTCCTGTGGAGAAAGGCTGAGAGAGTTGGGGTTGTTTGGCCTGGAAAAGAGAAAGCTCCTTGTAGTGGCCTTTCAATATATAAAGGGGGCTTATAAGAAAGATGAAGAGAGACTTTTTACCAAGACCAGTATAGATAGAACGAGGGGCAATGATTTTAAACAGACAGGGAAGGTTTAGATTGGACATAAGGAGGAAACGTTTTACCGTGAGGGTGGTGAGGCCCTGGCCCAGGTTGCCCAGAGAAGCTGTGGGTGCCCCCTCCCTGGCAGTGCCCAAGGCCAGGTTGGCCGGGGCTTGGAGCAGCCTGGGCTGGTGGAGGTGTCCCTGCCCATGGGGGTTGGACTAGGGGAGCTTTAAGGTCCCTTCCAACCCAAACCATGCTCTGATTCTGTGATGGTTTTTGGTAACTCTTTATTTTGCTGTGTTTTTACTATCTAGTTCCTATGACGCCTTTGGTAACTTTTGAAAGCCACAAGAAACATGCTTTTCCTGACTAAAACAGATGATGGATTTTCCAACGTTCCCTGGTAACGAATTGCTGGAGTCTGTTCTACTTGGCTAGCTGGGCTCCATATGGTGTGGCATTTTAGCTGTCGTTAGCTGGAGAACTTACTGCAACCTCTGTATTTCTAAACATCCTCCTCTGCTGAAAGAAATATTTATTTCTAAACCCGAAATCAGCTTTTACAAATACGGACAGACTGGTGCACGAAGGTGGCTCTCAGTGGTAGGTTATTAGATTGCAGCCATTAGCTCCTTCGTATTTTGTAGTTGTTGTTGTCGAGGGCCCCGATATAACTGCAATTCACTTTAGGGTTTAATTGATACTCTGATGCATCTGAGTGCTTCCCCCCCGCCCTTGTTTTGTCATATCTCAGCAGGACGTTGTGTATGTGACGAGCTCTTAGTAAACTTCTCGGAGTAAAACAGCTTTCGCAGAAGAGAACAACAAATTCACCAGCGAGAGTGTAGAGTGAAAGGAAGAATAAGGAACAATGTCGGAGAAGAACCCTTTGGGAAACTACACGCCAAAAATGTTATATTGAAATCAATACAGGGGCTTGACCTTTTTGTGCTAGTGTATATTTTAAAGCTTGCTATTGATTCCTGGTTTAATAACATGTTTATTCTAGTTTACTGGCATAGGTCTGGAGAACAGAAGGAGAAATTAAAATGATTGATCTGTTTGCAATATTCATTCTGTATTTTACTGAGGTACATTTATGAAGAGCATATTAATGTATCTTCAGTTCTTATGGACAGTGAACTAAATGTGGTTAAAACTTGAAGTAGATTTACGTTCTTCCTAACTGACCATCTTTTCCCAGGTAATTGACTGTGTTAAATTGGGAGACCTGGCTTTTTCTTGCAGCGTTCTTCTCACAGGGGACAAAAAGCTACTTTGGTTGAAAACAGTTGTAATCCAGACTCCTGCCACAGGGACCTCTTGATAGTGTTTAAATTAAGTGTGGAAAAAGTCAGAATTTTATCTTCTCCACTGCTGATAGCAGGATAGGAAGCTGAAAATTCTTCCATGAAGCAGTGAAAGTGGTTATAATTATTTTGACTGCTGATAGATGAAGAATAAGAGTTTAATATCTTCTGGTATGAGTGACTTGCTTTTAAAAATACTTAAAAATATGATTACCCCAATTGACCTGCACCGAAGCTTGCTTCCTCTGGTCGTCATTTCTCTGACAGGGTTTCCATGAAGTGAGTATTGCAGAGAGATTCAAGGAATATTTAAAACTATAATTGAGAGAAACTGCTTTTAAAAGGAAGTTTCTTCATTACCATTGTCATTCCTGGGGGGGGAAAAAAATAGTTGGATGCTTTGGTGTGAAAAGGCGTGCTTTGGAAATAAAGCTCTGTGGTCAGTACTGCCACATTTATGTAGCTTATGGATAATGATTCCATCTTTGTTCTTAGGCTTTTATATCGTATGACTTGACGTCTGCAAACGTTGGGAAGCGTAACCTTTTGTTGATACGAGCTTCAGCTTATCAGGAAAAAACCCCTTGGCTATTGATTTGAGGGAGCAAAACATTGAGATTTTATAGTGGTAAGCAGGACTTTGGAAGATAAGTTATAAATTGCGTATAAACAACACTAATGTGACATCTGATAATGGCCTCCTGTGTCCGAGCGTGACACGTAGGTGTGCATGACTCTCACCTTCCCTATATGAAGATGTGGAGTTGGTAGAGAGAAGACTTAAAGTAGTAGTTGCATACGACTGCAGAGAAGGCTTTTCTAATGTGTGAAATCAGATGATGGTGGGCACTGGTGAGGGCTATTCATTAAAAAAACCCCTAAAATTTCAAGTTCGGTGTACAGAATTGATTTTGTAAAAAAGTAAAAGCTATTTCCTTTGGTAAGTGTCCAAAAGGCCACTTCAGCCTCAGAGTTGGGGAACAGGCATAGAGACAGTGGCAAGTTTTGGTCTCAGTTCCAGAGACCGAGTTCCTCCTGTTCCCCCTTCCTAGTTGTGCCATCTCAAACATTTTTTCTTACCTCTCACAGCAGGAGTTTCCCTCGTCTGATCTCACACACAGCAAAAGATTAAGAAGTGAATTTTTACTTCAACAGCTATAATACTAGAATCATAAAATCATAGAATCATAGAAAGCATTGGGTTGGAAGGGACCTTTACAGCTCATCCACTCCAACCCCTGCACTCAGCAGGGACACTGGCACCACATCAGGTTGCTCACAGCCCCATCAAGCCTGGCCTTGAATATCTCCAGGGATGGGGCCTGCACCACCTCTCTGGGCAACCTGTGCCACTGATCGACCACCTCATGGGGAAGAACTTTTTCCTCATATCCAACCTAAATCTGCCCTTTTCCAGTTTAAAACCATTCCCCCTCGTCCTATCGCTCCATGCCCCAGTGAACAGCTCTTCCCAGATTTCTTATAGGCACCTTTCAGGTCCTGGAAGGTCGCTATAAGGTCCCCCTGCAGCCTTCTCTTCTCCAGGCTGAACAACCCCAACTCTCTCAGCCTGTCTTTGTAGCAGAGCTGCTCCAGCTCCTGAGCATCTTTGTGGCCTCCTCTGGCCCCGCTCCAGCACTTCAATGTCCTTTTTGTGCTGGGGACTCCAAAGCTGGACACAGCCCTGCAGGTGGGGTCTGAGCAGAGCAGAGCAGAGCAGAGGGGCAGAATCCCCTCCCTGGCCCTGCTGGCCACACTTCTTGTGATGCAGCCCAGGCTGGGGTTGGTTTCTGGGCTGCAGATGCACATTGGTGGCTCATGTCCAGCTTCTCATCATTACTTGAGATCTGGTGGATTATGGGATCATTCTGCTCTGTGACAGGAAAAGAGGGAATGAGGAGAGTCAAGATCGTCCCTCTGCAGGCAAGGGGTGAAGCCAAGAGTAAATGTGAAGACATTTTGGGTTCAAGCAGGCACTTACCTATAAAATGTACCTGTGATCAGCTGAGCTGTTGGAACTGATGCCTCCTTGGGCAGCTGTCTGTCAAAAAGATAATTTTATTATGGAAGTGTAAATCACCTTCTGAATGGGGTTGTGTTGTCCGCTTTTTAAAACCATTAAACTTTAGCACACAGTCTTAACTGCCAAACTGGAAGGAAGCTTAAAAGTGTTTGCTTATGCAGTTGAGGGCTTGGAAATACCAAGCTATCTTATCCTTTTTACTTTCCTTGTTGTTTTCTGGGAAGAAAACCCCAGTATTTGGCAATGGTGGAGTTATTCTCCCGGATTCCTGTTACTGGTCCAGCTCTCCAGTTATACCATTATGTCTGGTTCTCAGTGTATATGGAGATGAATCTTGGAGACAGGAAGGGGAAATTGGAGAAAGCAGAGCTATAATTCACTCCTACCTTTATAAACCCCAGTTTTCAAGGGATTATTTTTCACTTGGATTTTGAAACTCGGCATCTCAACTGACAACTTGTATACCAAGTTCCATCTTGATAAGTTTATTTCTAAGAGAGATGGGAAAATGAGTGGAAACCGGGGAGTTTATTTGGAGAGAGCGTCCACGAAAATAATACTGCTTCATAGCTTTAGATTCAAGTAGGGAGGAGGGAAACTCTTCCCCCCTGGCAATTTTAAACAAACCTTTGCTTTCAAACCGCTGAGCTCTTTCATTTTGAAAAGTAGCAAATGAGTGGAAGTAGCAGAGAAACACTTAAAAATAATAATAATAAAAAACTTTAACTCTCACTTCATTTCAAGGGATAATTAATGTTGTCGTAATTTCACGATTGCCTTTGCAGATCCCACGAGGAGCGATATTAAGTTCGAAAGTAATTTCAAGTGGAGTTATGTGGATATCAGGAAAAATCTCAGCTAAATACGTATACAAATTATGTAAAACAGTTTTACTATTCCGGCTTAGGTTCTCTGCATGCCTCTGGCCTAAAGGTAGAAATTAGTTCATCTATTTTGTCTTTATATGATACTGATTCACATGCACATATTTTAAGAACAGTGGCTTTATGAAGTATAATTACAAAATCCCCCTCAAACAACCTTCCCTCCCTCCTTCTCACCTTTTGTTTTCTTCATACCTAACAGCCTCTCCAAAAAAAAAATAACCCCCACACCCCAAATATCTACTGAGAAAGTCAACTCAACCATCTTCTCTGGCTACAAGAGTCAGTGTCCATATCTTGGTGCATATTAACAAGATGTCCGTGGAAGTATTGCTGTTAAATTGAAGAGCTGGATGTAATGACGAGTTTTGAAATTAGTGTCTTTGATCTTTTGATCAAGGACGAGCGCATAAAATAACGTGGCCATTAGCAAAGCTGCTTTTTCCAGTTGGCGGATGCTATGCTGAGGCTGGAAGGCAGCTGGAGGAAGGAGATGGATGAATATGTTCAGCCCATCGGTATGGGGGATGTGAGACGTAGGGGGTAATTGAGAGAATGGTAAGAAATGGTTAAGTGGGGCAAGGTGAAACATAGTCTTAACCAAGGAAATTTTTATTAAGTTCAGTGTTTTCTTGGGCTGGATAACTTTATATTTAACAAAAAAAGACATTAAGATGCTGGAGTGTGGCCAGAGAAGGGCAACGGAGCTGGTGAAGGGTCTGGAGAACAAGAATTAGGAGAAGTGGCTGAGGGAGCTGGGGGTGTTTAGTTTGGAGAAGAGGAGACTGAGGGGAGACCTTATCCCCTCTACAACTCCTGAAAGGAGGGGGTAGAGAGGTGGGTGTTGGCCTCTTTTTCCAGGTAACCAGTGACAGGACAAGGGGAAATGGCCTCAAGTTGCTCCAGGGGAGGTTTAGATTGGATCTGAGGAGGAATTTCTGTACTGAAAGGGTTTTCAGGCACTGGAAGGGGCTGCCCAGGGCAGTGGTGGAGTCTCCATCTCTGGAGGTGTTTAAAAAATGAGGGGATGTTGTGCTTAGGGACATGGTTTAGTGGTGGACTTAGGGCTGGCTCAGTGATTGGACTGGATGATCTTAAAGGTCTTTACCAACCAAAACCATTCTGTGGTTCTGTGTCTTGAGCCTGAAGAAAGAGTAAAGCAAAGCGCTTAATACTTTGCCCTCCTTGTTATTGCTACTGGACACATCCAGAACTACTATAATAATTGTGAGACAATTTGGGACTGACCGAAGACAAATGTGTAACGGGAATTATCAAAGGGAGGAGTTATTATGGGAAAAGTTCACTTGCTGCTTAGGGATACATTGAGGGATTGCTATCAGTTTTATTTTTTCAATAATATTTCTGATGAATGAAGCGTTAATTTATATGTATTTATCACAGAATCACAGAACGTTAGGGATTGGAAGGGAGCTCAAAAGCTCATCCAGTCCAATCCCCCTGCCGGAGCAGGAACACCCAGATGAGGTGACACAGGAAGGCGTCCAGGCGGGTTTTGAATGTCTGCAGAGAAGGAGACTCCACAACCTCTCTGGGCAGCCTGGGCCAGTGCTCTGTCACCCTCACTGAGAAGAAGTTTCTTCTCCAATTGAAGTGGAACCTCCTGTGTTCCAGTTTGTGTCCATTACTCTTATCATTGTTTGTCACTGAGAAGAGCCTGGCTCCATCCTCGTGACACTCACCCTTTCTATATTTATAAACATGAATGAGGTCTCCCCTCAGTCTCCTCTTCTGCAAACTAAAGAGCCCCAGCTCCCTCAGCCGCTCCTCATAAGGGAGATGCTCCACTCCCTTGATCATCTTTGTAGCCCTTCGCTGGACTCTCTCCAGCAGTTCCTGTCCTTCTTGAACTGAGGGCCCAGAACTGGACGCAATATTCCAGATGCGGTCTCACCAGGGCAGAGTAGAGGGGGAGGAGAACCTCTCTCGACCTTATGTATATATGTATTTATGTACTAGGTCACCATGAGGAAGAAATGGATGTGGAGTAAAGTGAAGTTGTGAAATTTAAGAGTATGAAGCAGAAACATAAGAAAGGAAGAGTTACATAGTATAAAACTGTAGGAAGATCTCACTCATGTTACTGTATGCAGTTTGAGTTAGGCCAAAAAATCCCCACGTGAAACATGTATTTTTTGTATTTGTTTTCATTGTATTAATCTGCAAGTTCCAGAGATTCTACTGGCTCTCATCAGGGGAGAAAAAGAGCTTCCCAACCCATATCCTCAGTGTGTAGCTTGACCTCTGGCTTTTCCTCGTCCTCCTTCTCATTTATTTTAACTTCACTCTGAGCTCTTGGAGACTTCTTGGCTTTCATGTTAAAGCTGTGGTAAATCACCCAGGATGGTTTCGGGGGTACTGGAACTGCCTGGTTGTTCTTTGCTGATGCGGAAAGAGGGAAGGCATCGTCACATTTCAATGGTTTTGGACTTAGCACCCATGATGGGATTGCAAATCTGGGTTTGATGAGCTGTGCGTTCCTTTTCTGACTCTACAGTCCCACATCTTGAAAGCTTTAGCGTTTTTGGTTTGCCTTGCTTCTTTTCTGTTTTACCAGTCTTAATTATCTTGTACTTAATGACAAATTTATTCAGTACGTAGATGTCCCAGAAACCACTTGGGTGGCGCATAACTTCAGGAAAGTTATATTGCAATCTTAAATTTAGAGGGGTTTTCTGCATTCCCATGGATGTGTTTTAGTACTGTTTTGGGTTCTCCGTCTGGCTCTCACCCAGGGCAATTCATTGTTTAAAATACAATTCACATAAAAGCTTGCTAAAAGAGCAAAGGAAATTGGAGAAAAAAGAATAAAATTACTTATTTCTGACATGTGGGCAATATGAGTGCAAAAAGGTTCAATGCAAAAGATGTGCTTTTCACACCATGTGTTTGTGGTGCAGAAACATTGTATTTTGTGTTAACATTTGCATAATCTGAAATGCTGGGTTTAAAAATTAAATTTTAGGGCAGTTTTTTAAAGAATTTGGTTGCTACTAATGTTAGGAATAGCCACCTTCACCTATTGTGTGCAAAGTCTCATGCAAATAGAGAGTTTTTTTAATCACAGAATCACAGAATATGAGGAG